>NW_010407277.1:9589-11763 GCF_000710305.1 Buceros rhinoceros silvestris | reverse complement strand
GGGCGCGGTAACGCTGAGCGTTCGCCTGGCTGGGTTGGTGTGCTGCAGTAGCTCTTTTCATACTTGTGTGGAAGAATATCTGCCCCCCCCAACCCCTAAAAAAAAAGGGGGATTTGGGAGTTGTTACTGCAAACCGGGCTGATCCTTATCTCACATTGACAGAAATCAGAAGCATCACATCACATTGATCTGGAAGGGGCATCCCTGAAGGTATCATCAGGCGCAAAGTTCCTCAACTTATGCCAGACTCAAGGCAATAATCAGACTCGTTGTGCTCTGCAGCGCAGATCCTCTGAGACTGCTCGCTTTTTCGGTTCTGCACTCACCAGCATGAGTTTGGCAGAAGGATGATCAACTTAATAGCGATGAGTGAATTCCTCAGCTGGGGTTTCGGTGACCGTGTCGCTCATTTACATATGAGGCAAGTAAGGCCACTAGCTGGTCTGTCGGCCAACGAGTTCATTTGGGGCTGAACTTTTTAGTAAACAGTCATCTTAAGGGCACTGGCTTTCAAGGGCAAATTAATAAAACCCATTCTTAAAAACAGAAGCAAAAATCACTGAAGGTAACAGCAAGCCTGTAGCTTGGCCTGGAGACGTGGTGAGGTTGTCTTTGGGTTCTGCAGAAACATTAGCTTGTGTCCAGAGCGTGAACCTTGATAAACTGAAGGACTAACCTCGCCAGCTGGAGCCTGCTGGGAGCAGCAGCAGTGAAGTGTGATGACTTGACCTGTTTTAATTTTGGGGAAAACCATCAGGCTGTCCTTGATTTCTGCTGTCTTCTGCAGGAACTTCAAGCTGGGCAATGGGTTGCTTTGGGGTTTCTTCATTGCACTTTAATTTCTTCAGCCTCTGCTTCTTGTTTTCGTCCTGGCACGCTACTTCGTTCCTGTTCTTGAGATTTGCTCCTTTTACAGCCTGTTTTACACAGCCAGGAACAAAATTAATATTATTCCTATCAGTACAACCTTGTCCATGTGGTTTGAATAGCAGCTGCGGAACTGACCACTGCATTAACAAGCTTGCTGGAAAAGAAACAAGAAACTCTTGACTCAAGCCTGTCTGCAGGCTTTGCTGTGAGCTTTTCTTTATGAGCTGAATAAAAAAATTGAAACAGTCTTGTTCCCTTTGAAGGTCGTGTGTAGACCCTTATCTCCAGAGTTTTGTAGCTGCAGTTTTCCTTCAACAGTTTCTCTCTTCCTGATGATTTCTACATCTGGATTCCTTCTGTTGAGGCCTTCTACCTGATAAGCGTCATCAACCAAACCCTTTTTATCTGCATCTCTTGCCTAAGAAGTTGGGAAGCTTCATGTGTGTACTCTTGTGCCTCTTGGCTAGAAGGAGTTGTATGTCTTGGTACTACAACTTTGGAGTTTAGGAGTGTCCCTATGGGAAGTGCCCGTCGTGCCTGCACTGCCACAGAAAGTTTGCTTGTGTTAAACTCTGCAGATTCAGAGCACACAAAGGTTCTTTTGTCTAGGCAAATCTAACTTCTTTGAATAATTTCACAGATTAAGAAACAGAGAGAGGGGTTACATCATGTACCCTTGACCCAAGCAATTTAATTATTAGGAAAGCTGAACATAAGAGACTTGCTTGTGCCCACGGCAGCAGACAGAGATGAATCTCCTAATTTTTGCAGTGAGCAGTTTCTTGATTCTGCTCTGACATACACTATTTGCAGAGACCTTATTTAACTCCGCACAGGTTTCTGTCGGTAGTAGCCTAGGTGGACTCTACCCTTGTGACATTTCCTGCGGTTTTCCTTGAGACCTGCCATGCCTTTTGTTGACCAGAGAGGGTTACAGACTTTCTTTGCTATAATGAAGGCAAAGGGAGTTTCTCTGTAGGTCACAGACGACACCCTCTGAATTCCTGTGGTAAGGATGTTCACCGAGGGCTAGTGATGTATGAACTGGAACTAGAGAGCCCCACTCCTGGGCACCTCTGGAGGCAGAATGGCTTTGAGGAGTGGGGAAGGAGCTCTGTGCTCAGGGCCTGAGAAGAAGATGAACTAGAAGTCTGTGGTCACTTCCTCCGTGTTCCTCCTTGCTGCTCAGCTGTGCAGAGACTCTGCTTTTTCCTCCTCTGGATCAGTAAAGCAGGCGGGAGCACTTGGCTGCTTAGGCTGACCCCCAGACATTTCATCGGTCCTGCTGCGTGGTTCCGCAGTGA
>NW_010407277.1:5928-9522 GCF_000710305.1 Buceros rhinoceros silvestris | reverse complement strand
AGCAGTGAGGTTGTAATTTCCAAGGCAACTGGCTGTGGTCCCACAAACATGGGTTTACAGCTTCACTGCAGGCTGGGGCAGCTCCATCAGCCTGGCAGCTGGGGAGGAGGGCGAAGAGGAGGAGGAAGTGATGGCTCCTGCCCTTTGCGGGAGCCAGGAGTGTGAGGGGCACTACTGGGGAGTGAAGGCGGGCGAGGGGTCCGTCCACTCTAGAAGACCTGCTGGAGCCAGTGCTTGGCTTTCTCTCGGAGGCAGCCAGTGTCACACGTGCCTGTGTGACAGGCACATGCTGTGTCCAGCTGTGTGACAGCACTCGGATTCAGCTTGTAGTAAGTCCTGGAAACACACGCAGGGCTGCCTCAAATGGAGATTCTCTTAGTTTTTCTGACAGTTCTAAAATGTGCTATGACTTCAGCATGCAGCTTTTTTGTTTCCATTGCCAGTAATTTATGGCAGGAACACCAAGCCAGCTGCAGGCCTTTCCTTACCAGTGAACTTAGCATCGTGTAAAAGTAGCAGTTGTGCTACTAAAAGAAGCCTCGTAGCACAGTTTAAAATCTTGCGTTTGTGGAAGGTATCGTAAGGCACTTTGACAGCATTAATTCATAACCTCAGTATCACCCCATTCAGCAGAGAGTTCAGGTTTTTGGTTTGGTTTTTCTTTTTCCTTTTTAAGAGAAGGATTTGGGAGTTACATTATTTCTGGTATTTCTACCAATAACAGGAACAAACCCAAGCCACTGAACTAGTTCCCACTATGCAAATACAACAGTGAAACCTCTATTATAGTTCGTGGAGTTTGATGCTAAATACTCTGATCTTCACTGCAAAAAATCCCACACATTTTTGTTTGTGTTTTTTAAGAAATCTGATGCCTGAAGCACAACAATAAGAGGCCTGGTTTTGGCTGTTCACGCCGGGATACAGATTATTGCCAGGAGTTATGCAAAACTGCACAGTCTGGTAAACCACCCCCCATGTGAGAGATGCAGATATTAGATTTCATGGGAGTTCTGCAGTAGCGTTAGTTTTGTAAAGAAGTGAGGTATCCAGCCAAAGAGTTCCTGCTTGCTGCAAAGAGCTTTTTGTTTTACCTAAAACCTCACCCTAACGTGGAAATGGTTTGATTTGTCCCACTATCTAGTGGCAACAGTCCTTGTTTTCTGTCTGTCCTCATTCTCTGCCCGTGGTTTCGCAGCTGGCCCCAGTGTTGTGTGGCGCAGCTGGAGTGGGGAGCTGGCCGGCGGACGTGGGCACCAGGGGTAACTGTCCACCGAGCTCGGACAGCCAGGGCTTTGGAAGGATGCTGCAGCTGGTATGGGGGGTGATGTGTTCTTGAAAACCTCACACTTTTCCCAGGAAAATGTAGGTCTTTAAGGAGCTTTTATGCAGAAAAGAAACAGAGTTTTGAAGCCAGGTGTAAAAAGGAAAGGTGGACTGATCGCTCAGTCACTCGTTGGTCCAGCCCGTTCTCAGCTGCCTTGGAGCAGATCTCTCTCCTCAGGCATGGCAGGGGCATGGGGTTGGCTGGCTGGCACCACCAGCAAGACGGGCATTTCTGCCAGTACCTTTCTCGTGTGTCACGGCCCCAGGACACGCAGCGTTTGGAGGGATTCTGGCCTGGTGGTTTAGAAGGGGCTCATGTGCAGGGCAAGGAGTTCTTTTCCCTGACCGTGATATGGTTTATAATGCTCTTTACCTTTACCAAGTGATACCCCAAAAGACTCTTCATTTAAAATAAAAAGCCAGTGATGTTTTTTCTTCACATTCAACAACTAATAATAAGTTCTAGCTACGGCATATTTTATGGGAGCAGTGGGGCATCACCAAGCATGCCAGGAAGTAAGTACACCGTGCACAAGGTGCCCTAGCAATAGCCACTGCAGCAGGTAGGAGAAGTGATGCTTTTTTAAATACTGTATATTTTTGCTGAGGATATCAGAAAACAGCAAGAACAGCACCTGCATCAGGAAACGAGTTCTTGAAAGTAGCTTCCCAGGTACCTGAGATTGCTTCTCTCTTGACAATGGACCAGCAGTGGCTGACCCAGTGCTCTGCTGGGGCATGCCCTGAGAAAATACACGTGCAGCAGGACATGGATCAGTGATAGAGCAGCTTCTCTCCCCTGAGGTGGTTCTGGCCGATGAAGACCAGCAGGGTGTGGGGATCTTCTGTGCCTACCGAGCTGCTGGCTTCAGGGTGAGGTGCAGAGTTCTGGTTCTGACAGAGGCATCATGGAGGAGTCACCAGCTAGCATTCAATCAACAAACATAGTTTGGGAGCCAAACAAACTACATGAGCCATGTAGTTGTAGATGTTTCTTGTTGTTCTCATAAATTCATGTGACTTTTCAAATGCCCATTTTAGGAAAGAAAGGAAAACAATGAAAGATTTTGAGAAGTAGCTAGACATTTTTAGATTCACAAAGCAGAGACTCACTGATTACTTTTTTGGAAGAGGCTTTGTCGTGTGGGAAATTCCTTTAAGCATTTTTTATGAACATAGCTGAAAGTGTCAAATGCAAACTTCAGTAGGTTTAAATTGAAATAAAACATTGTGGTTTGGCCACAGCAAAATAGTTGGCTCAAACCAAAATAATGTTTTCCTTTTCTTTTTGTGTAAGATGTCAGTACCTCCAGCAGGCCAGAACAACCCTGGCTCTCCCCGTCCGCTGGGTGGGAGGGGTGTTTGTCTCCGATGCCTGCCAGGCGTGCCACCGGCCAGGTGGACTAGGCTTCTGGGGGCTTTCGTTTCCTGCAGACAGGCAGCTGCCAGGACACGGCTCTTCCAGGAGGATTCCGTGGAGTCCCAGAGCTGCAGCTGAGCGGCTTTCCTGTGCCGCCCAGCTGCGATGCTGCTCTGCTCTTCCTGGGCTGCACAGCTGGCAGCCTCCCCCCAGGCAGGGTGAGCGTGGGCTCGGGGTGCTCGTGCGCTTCTTCGCTTGTGCGGAAAGGTTTTGCTCTTGGGCAGACCCGCCCAAGTCCCACAGCTGTGGGCTGCTGGTACCCTCCACACTGTGACCTACGCGGCCCAGAAGAAGCTGAGCTCCTGTGTGTGGAGGGGACCTTGAAATGGCCTGACCCTGTGGCATACCCTGTCAGCTGGGCTGCCAACACCAGGGCCTGAGCTTGCAAATGGGCCAGACACGTACAGCTCTATAGAAAACTGTGTGGGGTTAAAGGGAGGATGTACGCGGTGTTCAGTGGGACGCTGTGTGTGTCTGTGTGAGAAGCGACTTTTCTCCGGTATCGCTGGAGGGAGCTGGAAGGAGAGGTACAGCACGTGTGCAGGTGACAGTGATGTTTTGAAGGCCAGCTGGGGAGGAACGATCCCAAAGCAGTCTGGAGGACTCAGACACATCAGCCGGGAACGTCAAAAAGATACTCAGCTCTGAAAAGTGCTGTAAAATGATGGCATTACAAGGAGTTTCTGTGACAAGAGCCAGAAAAGTCATTTCCCACGTGTGGCCTTACTCTTCAGAGCCGGCCTTGGTGAGGGCAGAGCACTGAGGGTGAGTCCTAATCCCAAGAAAAGCCATGGCAAAGACCAGCTAGAGCTGCATTTGCTCTACCACGTCACTTTGGGTGAAAGCTT
>NW_010407277.1:3628-5813 GCF_000710305.1 Buceros rhinoceros silvestris | reverse complement strand
TTTCCCTACGCAGACCCCTTCCATCGTCACCTCCGTGAGGAGGTGGAAGGTGGAGAAGGTTGATTTTTCTGCCAAGGAGCAGTTGCTATGGATGGCTGAAGGAAATGGAAGGAAGAAACAAAAACCAAACATACCAGCAGACCTTCCTGGAGACAGGGCTGAGAAGCTGGAAAATACAGCTGGACCTTGGCTTGCTCAGCTGGGCTTGCCCTTGGCTGTGGGTCGGATCCAGCTGCATCTTTCCCATTGCTCTGCTGGGAACAGCTGAGCTCTGTTTTACAGCATACAGATTTGGATGTGTAACGGGTGTTTTCATTCAGCTGAGGAGGGAAAAGAAGTGATGCTGAGCAGAGAGCTCAGACCTTTCTAGTCCTTGCTCCGCACGTTGAAGCGGGCAAGACGGGTGCCTGTATTTCATGGACTTGGGCTGGCCTGTCCCTGCTCTGAGGGAATTAAGTAATTTCAGAGGAAATCCAGTAGCCAAAGCTTGTCCCACAGAGGAAGCTAAGTGTGAAGTGGAAGCTATCTCCATCCAGGCTTGGTGTTATTGTTCTGCCAGGACAATGTTTGGGGGTGAGCAGTCTCTAGCCCAGGTGCAGCGGGAAGGAGGGAGGGAGGTGCTGTATGCCATTGTCCCCATTGCAGCAGGCAGCATAACATGCAGACACCTCGCTGCCCCGTCCCGGGTGCTGGTGTGGCTGCCGGCATTGTTGTGGAGGCTGTGGGATGCATCCTGAAGAACAAGATTGTCAGCTTCATCACGGTGGAAATAGCTGAACCTAGTAAAAATCCTGTTCCTCAACATACACATTAAAGAAGTGAGGACCTGAGTTTGGCTCAAACCTCGCATCATGTCAGAGACTGATGTATGAGAGAGAGGGGAGAGAGGCAGAAGGGACTGAGCTACCATCATCTAACGCAGCACGTGCTCTGATCCCACGTAGGACAAGAGCTGTGTCAGCGTCGCAGCTGCACTTACCCTGCACGTGGCAGAGTCTGGGTCTCTGTGGGTGGGGTTTGGATCCATCTGTGGATACAGCATCTGGTTTTCTCTGCGATGTAAACCAGATAATTCTTCCAGTGAGCTGAGCCAGCCTGCCAGTGGGAGCTGACCTTCAGTTTTAGAGATGCCTGTGGGGAGGGGAGCTCTCGTTAGCCTGGGGTTCACCAGTTAGAGAAGGGGTACCCCTGTGCTCCCCGTGTCTGCTGGCCAGGGGTATCGTACCTCCCGCAGGGGATGCGGTGAGGTCTTGATGTCCCTGGACTTTCTTGGTTTTGTGGGGCTTTTTGTTGTGACAGCGTGGCAGCTTGCAGCAGGACCTCTCCTCACGGCTGAGGATGGAACAGTTATTTTTGCGTGTTCCTTTGGTGCCTGGATCACCACCTACTGGGCCAAGAGCCCCTTGTCTTTAGCATTGCTAAAGAGGCTCCTGTCCAGGTTGGGTGTCTCGTGTCTGTGGAGCTGGGGTTGTCAGAGGCACTGGTGGGTGGGAGAAAGGCTGCAAGGAGGGTCAGGGAAGGTGGCAGCAGCACCCACCAGCAGCTGCACCAGCCGCGGGACCCAGTAAGGTCCGGCTCTGCACTCTGGTGACATCCTGTGGCCGGAGCACCATCACCAGTCCTGAGCTGATGGCACTGGGCATCTGGACAGGGAAGAACTATTCTGACTGCAGATGAAATGTCTCTCGGGGCACCCCTCAATTTTCCCTGCAAGCCTGGCTGTATGCTTCGCTACTTCTTTGCTGTACTACTGCTTTAATTTGGACCCTACTTCTGCACTCAGGTTTGAAGCCCTTGAGCCCCCGAGGCTGTTTGCAGGTTGAGTTTTTGTTACCATGTCCCTGTGAGTTCTCCCAGCCTGGTGGGGCAGAGCAGCTTCCCCCTGCCCCGGCAGGCAGCACATTCCTCGGTGTTGCCCGTTAGCAGCCTGCCCGGGGTGAGCGGCTCCTCTTGTGCTAACACGAAGCTTCCTGCTCTTGCAGAGCCCAGTCCTGCACCGTCCGAGCTGCAGGTTCAGGGCTCGGGAGCCCCCACCCCAACAGAGGCCATCTCCCACCTGAGGAGCTGCCACCTGCTCCGGGCAAGGAGGGCAGTGCGATGTCCCTGGGTGCCTGCACTGGCTCCCAGCCGGCCTCGCCTGGAAGCACTGCTGAGTGTCCTTGGCTTGGTTTTGGGTTTCAGCTCT
>NW_010407277.1:0-3520 GCF_000710305.1 Buceros rhinoceros silvestris | reverse complement strand
GGCTTGCTAGGCGAGCAGCGCAGAGAAGAGAGATGGCTGGGAAGGGAGCCGGGGAGCAGAAACCTGGGGGCCTGGGCTCGGGCAGTGTGGGAGAAAGGCAGGGAATGGTTACTGTACGTAGTCAGTAACAAAACCAGGGCATGCACACCGCTCTGCTGGGCCCTCCGCATCTCCATCGCGCCTTTGAAGGGAGGAACTGGAGAGAGGCAGTTATCCACCGGAGCTGGCAGGGGTGAAACCTCTCACCCGGTTGCTGCTGATGCTGGCAGCAGTGCCAAGCAGAGGGGTGGAGGCCGGGCAGCGCCGGGTCCCACAGCCCGCTGGGCCAGCCTCGGTGGCTGGCAGCTCTCTCCCATCCTTGTCCTTGTGCGGGTCATTGAGCGAAAGGAAGAGCACTGGTTAAGCCACCCAGCTCAAGGGCACTTCTTTGCTCTGCGGGATTGGGCTGTGGTTGACTAACAGGCCTTGAAGCAGCAGACGCTTCTGTACACAGGTTAGCATATTCCATTTGACATGTTTGCTTTCAACCTCATTTATTTCTGGCAAAGAGAAGAAACAGCTTCTGCCTCGCCTGGACACCTCTGTGTGCATGTGGAGGGCAGGAGCTGTTCTGTGGGGGCTCCAGAGCGTGAGTTTGAAGGGCTGCAGAGCTCCACGTTGCCTCTGGGAGATGGTGGGAGTGGTGTGAAAGCCAGTGGAGTTGTGTTTGCCAGTGACAGAGCCAGAGGGCTCTCTTCCCAGCTTCCTCCAGCTCTGGTTCCCAAGTTGAACATCAGAGATTGGGAGAGCTGGAGCCAAAAGCTCTGAATAGCATGATTGCTTGTGAGGAGTCATCACTCGGAGCTGGACTCCCCTGCCAGAAGCAAGTGTGACTCCATGGATCTCCATGGGAAGGGGACAAAGAGCATGGAGGGAGAGCCGCAGCAAGCCTCTTCCTCCAGGAACAGCACAAGAAAACTTTCTCTAAGGTTTTTGTGTGCTGGAAGTTCCTGGGGCACCAGGACAGGAGTGTGTGACCAACCTCCATCTGGAGAGGGTGCACCAGCTTCAGCCCCTGATAACTCGTCTGCTAGGAGAGAATAGGGGGTGGCTTGATGCAGAGAATACATATAGAGAGAAGATCGCACGTGTGGCGACGGGCTGTCCTGACAGGTGTGCTGGACATTATGACATCTGAGACCTGCTTATTCCACGACTGGTTATATTCGCTGTACCTCGGTTGTGCCTGTCTGCGAGAGCTGTTGATCACAGATGTGTAGGGCTGGTGGCATCAGCTTTCATCCTTTGCTCTACAGCTGGGTCAGCATCATCCAGGTCTTCACAGACAGGTGTTGTGCCTGGCTGCTGAGCGTTGGCAGACCACAGGCAGAGCTGGGTTTGCTTTGGTGACAAAGTCCTTGCAGCACCACGTGCCTTCTGTTCCCTGCTTGCGCTGCTGATGTTACTCGCCAGGCTGCCCACAAACATCTAGTGCCGTGTTATCCCGGTCGGTGTTTCTGAGGAGCTAATGATTTGTAATATTGCGATTTTTAAATAACTTCCAAATTGACCATGCTTCTTGCTGAGGATATTTCAAAGCATGCAAGTAACACCTCATTGACTGCACCTGGAAGAGGTCCTATGCTAAAAAAATTAATCTTTTTCCATCTTGAATGTTTTGGGCCCAGGGCAGCATGTTTTACTGTGTATTTGTGTGAGTGTCCCATAGCAACCGCGATGAAAGCAGACCTCTTCAAAAGAAGGGTCTGAAGTCATCGTGGCTGGCCAGCATCCAGAGGGCTGATGCAAACTCGGCTCTTGAAACTGTCCAAGTGCTCCAGTCAGCAGCATCTGCCTGTGTAGTCATTTATCTATTATTAACTAATTAACTGCTGTTCTTTCTGTCACTGACCCCAGACAAAGTAACACAGTACCACCCATCTCAGGGATACCGTTAAGCTTCCTGGAAAATGGCTGAGTGAAGGCTCAGGAGCTTTGGCAATAGGTATTGAGAGTCTGTCTCACATCCAGCCCCAGCCAGCCTAATTTCAGTAGAGACCAGGACCCATACTTGAAGCATCACAGCAGTGTGGTCTGGTACCTTGTCTCCTTCCCACGGGCTCCTCGGCTGCAGACGCTCTGGCACAGCGCTGCTCCCTGTTACCTTCCTGGTGCTTGCAGACCCCTCCCTGCCCATGGATCTTCTGGGGAGGAGGGGAAGCTTTCAGAAGGCTTTCAGGCAGCTTTCGGCTCATCTCCTGCCAGCTGCTGGGGTGCAGCAGCTCACAGGCAGCAGCACAGGATCTGGGGAAGGGGAGGCGGTGGTCCAGCTGGGCCGAGTAGCCCGTGCACTTCTGCAGATACCCTCATAGTCCTGGCAGTAATACGCAGGTTATTGAGAAGCTGCTGACTTTCATTTTAAGCTGATGAAAGCTTTTTGGGTTTAGGATAAATATGTATCCAGGAAAACTTTCAAAGAGCTTCAGCAGAAGCAGACACAGAGTAACAGACCCAGTCAGTAATAAAAGCTTTGGGGTGAGTTATAGTCAGTGCAGACATCAAAGCTGGTGGTAAGGGAGGGCTGCCATACCAACCAAGTACTTGAATCCTTCTGCAAGGAGAACATGTAATTAATGCTATTGAGAGTCACCGTCCACTGAACCCCAGCAGTGGAGCATGGGCTCCAGACTGTCCGTGCCACCATCACCCGCTTCCTCAGAGCTTAGCAGCAGTCAAAGTTGGTTGCAGCGTCAGGAGTTGTGCTATGAAGATGTCTTCGCTTGTGCAGGCAGCGGTGAGCAGAGCTCTTCAGGTCACTGCACCATTGCACACCATAGTCAGGTTCTGGTTCGGAAAGCCACTGAAGGGAGGGTGGTGATCACCCAGGTCAGAGCTGGAAATCGGATTTTCAGCAGTGCCTGTGTCAGGAGTGGCTGTAGGATTTGGGTAGTGGAGGACGCACCACTAGCTGCTGCCTGGCAGCAGGAGCTGCAGGAAGATCTCACTGACAGAGTTCAGAGCTCTGCATGTGAGAAGGGTCGCACCTGGCTTGTGAGAGAAAGCAAGACTGGGGCCAGCCATGGCTCTGCAGGACAGGGGACCTGCTGGCAGCATGATGGGTTGTGTCAGGCAGGAGAGGGAGGACATGTTCCTCCCATCCCAGCACAGCTAAAGGTGGCTCAGTCCTGGCGGTCAGGGGGATTCCAGGCCCAGCACTGTGCGTTTCGGCACACGCTGAGTGCTTGTAACCAATTCCACAGTTTAAATCTTCCTACCACAGACGTCCCGAGTGCGTCCCGAGGTGTGTCCTCGTATTCCCGGAATCAGATGCGTAGGGCACTTTATTGTGTTTAAAATGTTGCCGGTTCTTGTGCTTGTGAAAGCAAGTTTGAGGTGATCCAGGTTCCCTCTAGCAGTACCAAATAATCCATTTGTTTAGAAATCTCTCTCTTTTTTACGGGCTGTTACACGGAGGAGCCTGCCCCGAGCCCCGTCCGTGGCTGCTCCCCGGTTGTCCTCGCTGCGGGCCGGGCGCGGGCGC
>NW_010407276.1:9814-11360 GCF_000710305.1 Buceros rhinoceros silvestris | reverse complement strand
GTCCCTTCCCTGTGGAGCGGGAGAAGCGGGGTTACCCCCCTCGCCCCCGTCGTGTCGGGCTGGAGCAAGGGGAGAGCTGGTCCCGCTGGAGGGTCACCCGTCCCCTCCTGCTCTCCCCGCAGGCGCTGGGCTGGGGACCGTGTCCCTCTGGAGCAGCCTCCTGCTCGCTGCCGGCCTTGCCCTCGACCCAGCTCCACAAAGCTGCAACTGCACCGAGCCCATGGACTTCCAGGCTTTCTGGGAGGCTCCACTCCCCGAGAGCTGCTGCCTCAATTTCACCAGCTCCAACATCACCCGCCTGGACTGGGGTGCACTGGTAGGGGTACAGGGGCTGCGGGAGCTCTATCTCTCGCACTGCAGCATCAGGGATATCAGCAATGCACAGGGAGCCCCCCCTGCCTTGGAGATCTTGCACTTAAGTCACAACCTGCTGGAAAGCCTCCCTGGAAGCTTTCTGGAACATGCCCCTAATTTGAGGATTCTTTATCTGGACAGCAACCAGCTCCAGGAGCTGCCTAACTCCTTCCTGAAAGCATCAGCCCAGGTTCAGGAGGTCTACCTGGGCTTCAATGCCCTGACCTTCCTTCCTGCCAGCCTCCTGAAGCCATCTCTGCTCCACCTCCAGCTCTCCAACAACAGCTGGGACTGCAGCTGTGCCTTGTTCCGCAACCTGGAGGGTAGGCTCAACCTGTCTGCTGAGGTTATCTGCCACACGCCAAAGCAGTACCACGGCGTGGACCTCCAGAGCATCCCCCAAGATGAGCTGTGTCACACACACAGCCTCACTGTCCTCTTCATCTGCCTGCCCTTTCTCCTCATCCTCACCAGCATCACCTGGTGCTTCTGCAGACGGAAGAGAAAGACAAACTACAGCCTTCAGAGCAGGTCCCAGAGCCACCCGGCCACGGCAGAGAGGGGCGATGCACCGGTGCCGGCAGAGCCCCACCACTATGTCCCCTATGAGCTGCCAGCTGCCTCATCTGAAATTGAGAAGAAGGTGCTGCTGGGGAGCCAGGTCCTGCTCCAGCCCTCTGCAGACCTGCTGGAGAGTGGCAGAGACCTCTATGAGGAGGTAGAGATTCAGGTGGGATCCCCCAGCAGTTCCCAGCAGGTGCCAACCCATGAAAGGCAGCAGGGCATGGGGCTGGGCAGGCAGCAGGACACCTCGGCACCAAGGGCAGAGGACCTGGGGAGCAGTGAGCCAGAGGTTGACACCGTCAGTGTGAGTGAAGTCCTGAAGGACTCTGCTGACCGGGAGAAGATCTACATGAGTCAATCAACCAACTATTACAACCTGGTACCCAGCATCGACCTGGAGGACTCAGACAACCTGGAGTATGAGAACATTGACCTGCACTGATGGTGGACCTGGGGCCTTATCTGGGACACACCAGGAGGATGGCAGGGGTCGGGTGGTAGCAAAAGCCAGCAGAGCAGAAGAGGCATGAGCTGTCCTGCTGTGGCTTACAGTGGCTGCCTGCAAAGCTGTACCCCCAAATTCACCTCCCTTCCCCTGCGCTAACGCGTGCCCCCTTTGCTTACCATG
>NW_010407276.1:0-9752 GCF_000710305.1 Buceros rhinoceros silvestris | reverse complement strand
TGTACCCCCAAATTCCCATCCCTTCCCCTGCGCTACCGCGTGCACCCTTTGCTTACCATGTGCTGCAGCTGGGCAGGGGTTGCCAGGGTGCTTTGGGCTTGGGGACCCTGCTGCAGGAGGCTGACGGTGTTTGGGAATACCTGGGCTGGCAGTGCCCAAGGAAGGACGTGGAGAGGAGGTGGGGGTTGGTTTTGAGAACCAGGTTACAGTACTGTGTGTGCCAGACCCACCAACCAGAGCATCCATCCTCTCTCGCTGGAGCCAGATGGCCTCTGCTGCTTCCCAGCTCATGGAGAACAGCATCTGGGATGAAGAAATGGGGCTGGCTCTGCCGTCATGGTCCGTGGCAGGTATCAGGCATGGACAGAGCGCCCTGAGCTTGCCATGGGGGTGGCCTTGCCTGCTGCCCACCTCACATCCTGCTGTGTCCCACTACATGGGGGCTTGAAACAGCTGGTGCACGAGTGCTGCTGCATGCACAAGTGTGTGCACACATGTGCAGGGACTGCACACAGGTGGGTGTGAGCGGGTGTGCGAGGTGCAGACACATACAGGGAGGTGCCGGGATGGGGGCCGTCACAGCCTCCCCTGCCCCAAATGCTGGCAAGCCCTGCAGGATCCATCTCTCAATCAGAAATAAATCATTTTACTCCTGGCAGTGTGGCTGCATCCATGTCTGCGTGGTGTGAGGTGGTGGGGAGCCAACCAAGGGGAGGTGGGGGAGCGCAGGGATGGGGAGGGCTTCGCTTCTACCACATCTCCCCTTCCATGCCCTGCCTGGGTGATGCCCCAGCGTGGGTCTCTACCAGCAGCCCTGGGGCTGGAGCCGAGCTGGGCACTGGTGGAGGGTGAGAGACCCTCTGCCCTGCAGACATGATTTACAGCTCAGCCAGGAGAGGTGCCAGCCTGCTGTAAACACCGTGGTTCCTGGCCAGGGCAGGGACTTGCAGGGCTCATTGGAACAGAGGAAAGGGTGGGAGTGATGTCAGTCACCCCCCTGCACAGGCATGTCTCACCCATGGGTGCTCCAGCCCTTTTCCAGGGATGTGGAGCTGCAGGTACCCTTGAGCCCTGTCCCCCCTGCCCAGGGGGACATTTCCCAGGCTGGAAGTGTCAGCAGCCACCCCGCTCCGCGCTGGAGCTGGCCTGGGCCAGGCGCTGTGCCTGGGCAGGAAGGGAGGGAGCCGGGCAGGGCAGGGCAGGACGCGGTGCTCCAGCAGCAAGGAAGCAGTGTTTCCTGCGGAGCGCAGCGAGGCCCCCGGCAGCCCCCGGCAGGACGAGCCATGGGCTCCCGCAGTGTTCAGCTCCAGTCCCAGAGAGGGTTGGGGGCGAAGACGGGAGGGTTTCCCTGCGTGTCGTGCTGTGGCTCAAGGATGTTTCCCACCGTTTTATGTCCTGCTGGAATTTTTCACTTCCTTCTCCCTCCAGGTCCCTGGGAAAGTGGCCCGGTGCCAGCCTTTAATGGGCCTCCACCACAGCCTGCCAGGTCACACAGCCAGGGGACACCCAGGGGATCCCAACATGCCCCAGCTCATGCTGTCCGCTCATGCTCGGGGACAGAGGGACCAGGAGCTGCCAGGTTGCTGAGGCAGGACAAGCAGTGGTCAGCCAGCTGTCCCCAGGGGCTGCAGCCCGACCCATGGCTGCAGGTGCTGCCCGCTGCTGGCACCAAAGAATTGGGTAACGATGGCTGCATTTTTCACCCGTGGTCCGGAAATATCCTGCAGCCCTTCCTGTTTGCTGACTCTGCCTGTACACCCTGGAGACCCGTTCCCAGGGTTACGAGGAGCAATGCAACCCTCCATCCTTCCCCCTCAGAGAGCCTAAATTCAGCCACCCTGGCTGCAAAGGGAATGACCCAGCCTGCCCTGCCCAGTCCTGCCCAGCCCTGGCTTGAGCACCCACATGCCCCACCAAAATCTCCTGCTGTGGTCAGTGTCAGGGAGGTGTGACTGACCCATCAACAGCAGAGTGTGCTGGGGGACAGGGATCCTTGCAAACATCCCTGCCCCAAACTGCTCTGCACACGGGGTGGCATCCTTGCATGGATGTTCACCCACAAAGAGCCCCATGTCCCCTCTGCCCAGAGCCCATCCCCTGGGGCTGTAGTTTCACCTGGAAAACACTGTGTTCCCACTGGGGACGGTCCCCAGAAGGGCTCCCACTGACACAGGGGCCACGGCACTCAGCCTCTGCCCCGCTGTGGGTTTCATGACGCAGGACAAGTGCAAGAAGGCTGAGAGCCCCCACTCTGACTTCAGCAAGTACTGGATGCCCTGCGTGTGGTGCACCAACCTGGTAGTCCATGCCAGGCGGGGCGGCCACATCCGTGACAACATGGCCCTTTGCCTGCTCATGGACGCGAGTCTGTGCCGGGTGTGTGTGGGGGACCAGCTGCTGGCAGGGGGTTGGTGCAAAGCCCGGGGTCACCCGTCCTTGTCCTCTCTGCACAGGAGCTGAATCTCTACCAGGCCGAGCGTAGCATGTCACTCTGTTACAGCTGCATCAGCATCCCCCTCAGGTCCTTGTCCAAAACAGATTCCCATGCAAGGAAGCAGGGCTGCACCTTGTCCCTCCACCCCTGTCCCTCTGTGCATCTACTCCACATGGCAGGGTCAGTGCCCAAGGGACACTGAGCAGCCCAGGCCCTCACCTCCGAGAAAAGCATTCCAAGGGGGAAAACCCCAAATGCAGACAGGAGATGGTCCCAGACCCTCCCTGGCCCCTTGCAGAGCCCAGCCCTTACCCTGTCAGGCTGGCACCAGGAGCAGCATCTGCAGCCACTAGTCCTGCTCATGTCCTCACAAAGCCACCCCTGTCCCGTGCCTCTGCCGTGCCCAAGTGTCCCTGCTTTCTGTGGATGACATGTACCAGAACCCAACTCCTGCTGTGGAGGACAGATACTGGAACGAGTCCATGGCTCAGCCCCGCCACACCACAGCCACAGCTGGCGAGACCTTGAAGACCTCATTCCCGGGTTCTACCTTTGGCAGGCAGTGAGTGCGTGGTGCAGCTCTGGGGCTGCAGAAAAAGATAATGGTCAGGGTAGCAATAGCGCAAGCGGGTTTGTCCCCTTGGGCCCAATTACAGTGAGCAAACAGCAAACGCCCCCTGGGAGTGAGCTGCCCACTCCCTGTGGGGCTTGGGGGCTGCTCTTGGTGATCGATGAGCCCCTGGGCAGGGATGTGACCTCTCCAAGATGCTGCTACCTGCTTGCAAATGCACTGGGATGAAGGTGATGCGTGGTGCTGGGCATCCTTGAGGATGACAGCCTGTTCCCATCACTCCGCTGCGCTCCCCCAGCATGTGTGAGGATGTGAAGCGGAGCCAGATGGTAGAGGCCTCACTGAGCACGCTGTGCCTCCAGACACCTCTGCTCAGCTGCTTCTTCGCTGCTGCACCCTCTGCCATCAGCATTTGGCTGAGGCAGCTGAGGTCCCCCCTACTTGCAGTGGTCCCTGAGGGGAGGCGGCTTTTCCTCTCCTTACCCCAACCACTGCAATGATCCCGCGCTGGTGGCCTGCATCGAGGCAGAGGATGAGGAGCGCCAGGCCAGCGAGCCCACCATGCCTGGCCATCACCCAGGGGGAATCTTGCTGCCAGAGGCCTCTGAAAAAAGGAGGAAGGAGCTGCCACAGGCACTTCTTCCGCCCCAGGGCTGTTGCCCTCGGCAGCTGCAGGTTTCAGAGCAGCAATTCTAAAAGCAGTGTGTATTGTGTATTGATGAATTAGTCATAAGCCGGCTCATCAGGGGCTGGGTTTACAGCTCCTGCTCCGGCATCAAGCTGGCACTCACCCTATAAGCCTGTTTCTCCATCAGTACGAAGTCCCCCAGAAACACCCTGAATCCTGTTTGCGCTCTGCAGAGGGCGAGGGGAGAGGAAACAGCGTGATGTGACGCGTACCTCCCAAGCGTCCTTTATGGCCTCCGCCCCACCTCTCTGAACGCAGGAGGCAGGGAAAGTTTATCCCAGATCACTATGGAGAAGGAATGTGCTTGTGCAAACATCCCGCCCAGCCCAGGTCCCACTGCCAGGCACTCCAGAAGCTCCAGCTGGGCACAGCTCCATTCCCTGTACCCAGAGGAGCGCAGACCCACACTGTGAAGCAGTGACAACATATACCCACCGCAGCATAACCGTCCTCCTGCGGCCATCAGGTAAAAACCACCATTTTCTCACATGGTTGTATCCCTCCATCTGCAGACCAGACCCACCCTGAACTCCCAGAGAGCGCCCAGAGCACCTGAGCCCGCTGGCACCTCCTGCTGCTGCACATGGCAGCCGGGGCAGAGCATCACGTTAACCAAACCACCACGCGTGAGCTCTCCATGGGGCAGGCAGTCTGTGTGCAAAGGGACTAGTGACATGGGTATCACCACAGCTCTGCTTGGGGTGAGATGATCACGGACCATCTCCTTCAGTTAGAGCTGAAACTGGTGACGCCGGGGCTGCAGGCAGCCTGCCTTGCCTGGGTGCTCCTATGGGTAAACGAGGCTTTTGTAAAAATATCTAGGTGGGATGAAGCTTCCAGCGTGTCCACTTGGCAAGCACGAGACGTGCAAGTCTGGCCAGACTGTGGCCCCAGGACCAGCCCTTAGGTGGGCTCACCTGCACACAGCATTTGGCAACTAGATGCAGAGATCCATCACGCTGCTTTAGAGACAGCATCCCCAGGGAAAGACAACATATGCCCCAAACGCCCAGAAAGCTTTTCTTCACCCCAGCTTCCCAAACCCACCACAAGTGACAGGGCAGAAAGCTGGAGTTTGTGCCCAGCTTTCGAAAGGGACAGACCATGAAGAGAGCCTGGCCCTTCTGCTAGAAGGGGTTTATCTTGCACTGGAATGAGACCAAGGAGGCCAGGGGAAGACCAGCTGGTCACTGAGCAGTGCAGCCAAATGGGGTTAAAGATACACGGCCCTGAAGGTGATCACAGCCAGGCAGGGAGCACCAGGAGATGGCCACAGGGGCTGCTGGCCAAGCTAGAGGGCATGAGCTTGTGTTATCTGGAAAGCGGGGGAGGAGGTACCAGCTGCAAAGGCCAGAGGCAGAGACAAGGTTTCAGCCAGACTTCGCACAACGTCAGAGCATGAGACACACAGTGCAGCGGCTGGAGAGCTGCTCCCTGATAGCCCCCTGCTGAGACGGGGGGACCCTTTCCCCTCCAGCCTCACTGCAAGACCCCAAATGCGGCATGTGCTGACCTAACATGCCCAGCCAGACCCAGCAGCTCCCAGAAAGCCAGAAGTCCAGTGGAGATGGACACTTGCACCTTCCTCTTGCACGCAGGTTTCCAGTACTGGAAAGTCTCCAGTTCAGCCAAGTCTGACAGTGTTTCCACACCCCTTTGGTCCATTAAGTCACTGTCCTAGAACCCAGGGAGATGTTTTAGTTGAGCTCACACAGGGTAGAGCTTTCCTGACGACAGGCAAGCACTCAGGGATTCCAGGAGATCTTTCTTCCTTCATGCTTTCCAGGCAGGGGCAGCTACATGAGCCCCTCCACCCGACACACACAAATGAGCACGCCACCTCGTTACCGTAAGAGACTCTAGGTTTTATTCGCTCTCTCAGCAGAATAGTTTTTATTCATTTGCCTTTTCTGGCCTTGATCTTCCTTAGGTAGAACTCCAGTTCCTTGCCTTCCAACACGTAGCCATCGGCTCGGCCACACTGTCCAGGTCTGGAGGCGATGCAGGCTGCAAGGAGAAGTCATCCCGTTACACAAGTTGGGTAACTCTCCACCCCAGCATGAGCACAAAGTGAAATAATCACTGTGGGCAGCAGCTGCTCTGCAAGAGCAGAGACGAGCAAGTGACTAGTGACAGATACACCCATTTATGTGCGGGCTCCAGTACCTCGCCCTAAGGCATCGAGCCCCTGAACCTGCTCTGCTGGACTGAACCCTAATGAAGTCCTCTTCAGATCTCCAAACTGTCATCGCTCAAGTTCAGCAGCAGAACTGGACAAAGGTCTCATCACCAGAAGACTTCAGAGCCCTGAACTATTCCCCAGGACCTGAAACCAGTCAGTGGTTACATGTTGGAAGGACACTTTCCTGACACACAGAGCAGCCCATGGGTCTTTGCTCGTTCTGCAAGTCTTGAGCACCACTATTTTTCTCAAAGGCCAATCAGGAATGATCTACTTCTGGAGCCTGGCCAGGACACGTACCAATTCAAGCTCCAGAAATAACTTCCCCTTTCTGCCAGAAGTGGGGTATCTCTGGAGAAGATAAAAGGTTACACTTAAGACTCAGAAGATACTCCTGCTACGGAGAACATCCCACTGCTTTCACCCTGCAGTTTGCTTTATCCCAGTGACTAGAACTTCAAACGATACCAAGATCAAGATCTGCTCCGTCTCCCTGTTTGTGCCCTGACTGCCTTATCCACACGACGTTGATGCTGCCAAGGACTCACCAAGCAGCTTTCCTTGCTGGAACTGCTCCTCAAGAATACTTGCTATCTTGGCATTCTTCTTTCGCTCATCATATTTTTTCTGAATCTTCTTTGAACGCTTCTTGTTCAAGATCTCCTCTTCTTCAGGAGTCTAAAACCAAGACCACAGGTGAAGGTTAAAGCATATGGCTGCCTTCTGCCAGCACAGGTGGTCCCCACAAATAGAAAGGAGACCCTTGTATTCTCGGCACTGCAACGTCTCCCGAGTCACAGCTGGCAGAGGTACTAACACTTCAACCGCACAGAACCAGGTGCCGCATCTCCCTTTTGTGGCCAAGAAACACAGTGTTGCTAACCAGAGTCACTGCTGACAGCAAAGCCGAGTGCCTGAGGGGCAGCTGCTCTCAGACAAATGAAACAGCACAGGTTTCCTTGAGGAATTAATCCTCGACACTCTCTCCCTCTCCAGACATAACAAGCACTGGGGCGTGGTGCAGGCCCTGCCAGACAGGTTACAAGCTCTCCCTGCGCTTCTGCACTGTGGGGTGCACAGACACAGACTGTTTTGCTTTCAATGCGAAGAGACAACCCTGAGCTGAGGGCTTTAAATATGTCCCAGCAGTCTGGGCTTTGGATCCCAAACAACTTAGAGACAACAGGCCTGGGCAGTTTAAAGACACTCAGAAACACGCTGAAGTCCAGTCAGCAATCGACAAGCTTCTCAAAGCAATCACTTCCCAGCACAAGGGCCTGACCTGCAAAGTCTTCCTCAGCACTGGAAAATGTCATCGCTCTCCCTTCAGTAGCAGAACTGGACAAAGGTATCATCATTAGAAGACCAAAGAGATTGACAGGCAGGGCCTTGTGCTCAGGTGGGTGCGCTGCCTCAGAGAGAGCCCAACGCTCCAGCAACAGAGCCAGACTTGTCCTGGGAGCTGATGGGACTGACAGGTACTCAACCCTACTCTGGCAGGCACTGTCCACACCCAATGGCTAACTGCCTCTAGCAGGGCAGGCTCCACGCTGCAAGGGGACGGAAAGACAATGACAATTCCAGACATACCAGTTTGGCACCCTTCTTGCGTCCAAGGGGCAAGGCATAGTGAGCTTCATACCACTGCCGGTACGGGGTGCTGTCAACGAGAACGATGCAGTTCTTCACCAGGGTCTTTGTCCGCACTAGCTCGTTGTTGGAGGCATTGTAGACAACATCGATGATCCTGGTTTTGCGAGTGCAGCCTTTCAAAAGAAGAGTATGAATTCAAACCTACAGGGATCAGACAACTGAGAACACAGTCCTCAGCACTTCACACATACCCTCAAACCATCTCACACTCATCGCCCCATCAAACGTCCTCCAGCTTCCCTGGCAGTGAACTGAATTTCAAGTAAGACTACACAATGCTAAAATTTCTGGATTGGAAGATGCCTCAGGAGATGCTAACACTGCACACAGGGCTCAATCCCGTACGTACCTTCAAGAGTTACTGAATTAAGCCACGTTCCATGGAACTGCTCTGCAGCACATGCTAGAAACCACTCGTACAGGATGAGCCACCACCTTACTAACAGCTGGTTTTACCATCAGACCAAGGCTCTGGCTGAGCTTAAGTTATGTGTTTTTCAGTCCGTGCTTCAGAGAAACCCACATTGCTCAGGGGAAACACAAGAGACTCCCCTCCTCCTTCTGTGCTTCCTGCTTTTGCTTAGAGAAGCAGGAGCATGTAATAAACTGCACACGCTAACAATAACACCATCATAGAGGCACACCTGCTCAGAAAGATCCTCAAGACCTTTCTCTCTCGCACAGGATCGCCCAGCTTTTAGTAAGGGTGTATCAACAAACAGTAGCATTTAGGAAGAACAACCCACGTTTAACATTTTGGCCCCTTTATCTCCCCCCACCCCCGTAAAAAGGTTAACACAAGCATGTTATTCAGTGTAACTATGACACTCCAGTCACAGTGGACACAGCAGACATCCAAGTCTCCTAAGGCCACATAAGGTCCAAGTTCTCATCACTACACATGCTGTTTCAGACCCAGTCCCACGCCCTCCACAATGCTCAAACACAGCCTACAGATCCACGCTTGCACCATCATCCCTCTGCTCTACAGTGCTGGTCCCTTCCAACAGCCCAGGCTTAGGATGTACTTACATTCCGATCCCCAGGAGAAGTTGCCAACATCCAAACGAAGGGCACGGTACTTCTTATTTCCACCGCGAACCCTCACGGTATGAATTCGGCGTAGGCCAATCTACGTCAGAACCAAAGAGCAGGGTGTTGTTGGAGCCAGAACACTGCGCAGCTCACGCAGGAGCCCAGTCCTGAGCTCAAAGGCAATGTGGTCAGTGTAACTATGACAAACCCCAGCATCGGCAGATACTGTGAGTGACCAAAACGGTCTGTCGCATCTACCTAAGGTGAAAATTTCATCACTCCAATTGCCTTTTATTGCCAAAACGCATCACTGCTTTCCACAGGCATCGGGGATAAGTACCACCTTTTAAAGCAGCTGTGACAGCTGTGTAACCACTCACAAAGCACAGCACGTATTTCAGCCTCTAACAGCACACAACCAGCAACCCAGGTCTGAAAACCCAATTACTGACCACCCCCCAAATCACCCACCTTGGTGTTGGCAGGAGGTCGCCCCAACTCATACTTCCTCTTCTTGTGGTAGGGCTTCCTCTTGCCACCAGTCTTGCGGCGCTTGTGCCAGTTGTCCCTAGAGATACCTGAGTGGAGAGCAGCGTGGTCAGAGCACAGCACGGAGCCCACCCGCCACGGCAAGGCACGGTTCTGAGTCCTCAGCTCTCCAAGGTTGGTATCCGCACAGTGCACTCAGCCTTATGCAGCAGTAAGAGAAGCTTCATCATTGATACTCAGATCCACCTCGACCGTCTCCCTTCCAGCAGAGCTGTATGAAGCACACAGCCTCTCTCCGCCGTTTATGATGGATGCCCCTTTGGAAGCAGTGTCCCAACCTACCTCACGAGCTGGGCAGCCTGTGGGAAATGCCCCATCCCAAGCTGCCAGGCTCACTACAAGAGACACTCTACGTTGTACTATGAAGACCATCTGTGGAAAGGATCACTCATCCCCTCCGCCAGCTAGGTCCCGAGAGACACCCCAAGACAAACACCCTTCTGGGTACCCCGTAAGGACTATCTCTCCCCATCTCCTGTTTCCCCTACAATCCCCCACCAAGCAGCTAGGTGCAGGGCCACCCCCCACCCTCATCCCTCTCTCTGGGCCCCCTACCAAAGCTGTCCTACCTCATCCACAGGGTTCTCTGCAGAAAACGCTCCCCCCACAGCCCCCGAGCACTAAGGCCCCAGCGCCGCCG
>NW_010407275.1:542-799 GCF_000710305.1 Buceros rhinoceros silvestris | reverse complement strand
GGGGGCCGTCGGCGCGATGTCACCGCGCCACCAAGTCACATCACCACGACATCACCGCGCCGTCACTGTGCCGTCACCGCGCCGCCAAGTCACATCACCGTGATGTCACTGCGATGTCACTGCGATGTCACCGCTCCTCCAAGTCACGTCACTATGATGTCACCGTGATGTCACCATGATGTCACCACACCACCGAGTTGTGTCACTGCGATGTCACCGTGATGTCACCTGCTGCCAATCCGTGCCATGACGATGTC
>NW_010407275.1:0-234 GCF_000710305.1 Buceros rhinoceros silvestris | reverse complement strand
TACCCGTGACTTAACGGCCCCACCAGTTTGTCACTGAGATGTCACTGCACTGCCAATCTGTGTCACCATGATGTCACCGTGACGTCACTGCACTGCCACCGTGCTGTCGCCGGGCTGGCGCTGCGCTGTCAGTTCCAATCACTGTGACGTCACCGCGAGGTCACCGCGATGTCACCATGAGGTCACCGCGCCATCAATCCGTGTCGCCATCACCGCGCAGTCACGGTGTCCCCG
>NW_010407274.1:475-705 GCF_000710305.1 Buceros rhinoceros silvestris | reverse complement strand
CGCTGGCACTGGGGGCCCAGGCAGGATCCTCACGTGGTCCGGAGATGCTTCAACCCACAGGGCACGAGGGGGAGGATGGCAGCGGAGGAAGACTGACACGTTTCTGAACAAAGCACCATCTTTCGGTAGGGAAAACGGCAGCAGGTTCATCCCCCACTGAGGGCTGGGGAGAAGGTGCTGCCAGGGCCCTCGAAACAACCTTCCTGCCCACACAGACAGAGACGGGGACT
>NW_010407274.1:0-234 GCF_000710305.1 Buceros rhinoceros silvestris | reverse complement strand
AATCGTTTCCTTCACTGGTTGCTCTCCCATGCATGGTGATGCAGTTTCCCACCATGATTCAGCCTGAGTAGCTCAAAGGTTACGTTTTTCTGCTAATTTAGCATTTTCTGTGCATTCACTCCAGCTTCAGAGCTTTCCACCGTCATCGCTGGGGAAGCCTCAGTGGCTGCAGGATGGGACCACCACCACTATCCCCCTTCTCCAGCATCACCTTTAGGCAGGGAGTGTACCACC
>NW_010407273.1:570-973 GCF_000710305.1 Buceros rhinoceros silvestris | reverse complement strand
TCAGAGGCGGGGGCTTACCACGATGGGGGAGCCCCAAGGCAGAGCAGTGCTGGGCTGAGCAGGGGCTGTGCACAACACCCCTCACCCGGTCCTAAAGGGGTTTCGCCCCCAGCTCCCCCAGCTGCTTGCTCTGCCCGGTGTCCCACAAGCATCTGGGTCCTCCCCACCAAAAACCAGTCCGGACACTGGGGACACGGAGAAGGATGTGTCCAAGGACGGCAGATTATTCCTGCTCTTTGCTTTGCCCCCCTCACTCTCCTCTCTCTCTCAGGTGCACCCCAGACACCAAAGCGGTCCTCAGCGTCCCAGACAAGGAGACCCCGCTCATCTGACCCCCACTCAGTGACTGGTGTGCCACCTGCGTGCCATTGTGTCCCCTTCATGCCACCGCGGTAATGAATGG
>NW_010407273.1:0-234 GCF_000710305.1 Buceros rhinoceros silvestris | reverse complement strand
GGCGTTTTGGAAATGGTCCTTGAAGCAGCGACTAGTCCGGGGCCGAGCTGGGCTTCGAGGTCCCAGAAAGCACGGCCCCACCGGGCACCGGGCACCAGGCACCGGGAATCGGGCTTGGCTCGCTCCTCACTTGTTGAAGTGGCGGAGCTGCACGAACCGGGGACCAGGGGGACCAGGGGGACTCTGTCCCACGCAGGAGGGGGACCATGGCCGAGCCCCCCACCCGTGGCAGCG
>NW_010407272.1:4477-5976 GCF_000710305.1 Buceros rhinoceros silvestris | reverse complement strand
AAAGTGAAAGGGGAAAAAAAGTACCAAGCAGTTTCAAAGGGGCGGCAGCCACGTGGTTGGCAGATTCACGGGAGAAGAGTTGAGCCACAGCGAGTCCACGTGCAGACAGGAGGCAGCGGCAGCAAGCACAGCTGCGAGGGTCCCAGCAGCAAAGGGACAGTGGCGATCAGCTGCGGTAAGGGCAGTCCCATGCGGTGTGGGGGCAGCCCCTCGCAGCGCAGAGATCGGAGTGGCAGTAACGACGGGGGCAGTTCCGTGTGTCGCAGATACTGCAGCAAATGGCAGCAGCGATAATCCGAGCAAGTCCAGGTGCCGAGGAGAAAGAGGAAAGAAAAAGAGGGAGAGGGAAAAAAAGAGCCAAGGCTGCTCCTGCAGGCTCGGCAGCAAGAAACGACAAAAGTGTTCTGTCCCTGCGCAGTTCTTCGATAGACGGAGAAACCACCGAAGTTTTCACAAACAGTGAGATGTGCTAATGTAAATGGGAGGAATACGTAGTGACTGATCGTTTAAAATGTCCATAAAAAAAACCAAAACAGACTGGTTTTTCTCTTAACCCAGGACACTTTCTCACTCCCAAATTTTGACCACAATCAAAATTAGTTGTTGGTACAGTACTGTGTGTACAATGAAGGTATAGTCTGTTTTTAAGGTATTCTGTTCTACTCATTCTCTTCAGAACGTTACGACCTTTTGCATGTAAAGAAGCTGTGAATTTCAGTGATTGTTTATTTTTTATTTGTTTGTAAATTTATACTTTTTCTGGCTTCCTGCTTTTAAGTCTGTTAATCAGTTAACTCTTCTTTGTAATTTCCTTTGGTTTTTTTCTGAAAACTTGACGTTTCAAGATCAGCTTTGCTAAATGAGAGAGTTAACCGTTTTTTAAGCATAATGAAAGTGCAATGTGTGTATTTTATCTTTGTCCTCTGCAGCCTTCCCCCTGCGTCAGTCAGTGTCTCGGGAGGAAAGTTACCTTTTTTTTTTAACCTATCTAATGTGATCCTATGCTGTGGTATAAACAAAGGCTAGCTAGCCCAGAGTGTATGGTGAAGATGCAGCTGTGCTGGTGGTTATCCTGATGAGTTTTACTCATCCGTTGGGCCATGTTTGAGAGGAGATATGACCAAACTAGTAGCTGTGAAGGTCTAGGAATATGTGTTATGAGCAAAATGAATAAAAAGAAAAGTCGCATGATCCCTTTTCTCTTGGTAGTCTGATGATTATGGCAATGCTTTCTGTCAGAATTAAACACAGCAGTATGTTGCAGTGAGGCTCTCTGGGGTCACGGCTCATCCGTTGGGCCATGTTTGAGAGGAGATATGACCAAACTAGTAGCTGTGAAGGTCTAGGAATATGTGTTATGAGCAAAATGAATAAAAAGAAAAGTCGCATGATCCCTTTTCTCTTGGTAGTCTGATGATTATGGCAATGCTTTCTGTCAGAATTAAACACAGCAGTATGTTGCAGTGAGGCTCTCTGGGGTCACGGAATTGTGAAATGTC
>NW_010407272.1:0-4315 GCF_000710305.1 Buceros rhinoceros silvestris | reverse complement strand
ACACTCCAAAATAACTGATTTTCCCTGGGAGAGCAGTGTAGGAAGCATCATTGCCATTTGTTCTGAGAGGCAGCACATAAGCCTCAGACATCCTCAACAGAAAGGTTACTGATCCTGCATCCGCCAAGTCTACTTCCTCACACTGTGTGAGATTATTTTTCCCGGTATTTAAGATGACTGAAGCCATGCTTCATGTGTACAAACACTCTCCCAAGTCTCATTTTACCATCAGTAATGAACAGAGAAGGGGCTGTGCCTTTTTTTTTCTTTTTTTGATTGAAACATTGGCATGCATATCAACCTTCTTTGCATCTGACTTGGATCGGTTGATATAGTCTGAATAGTTTCAAGACTGAGGCTTTCTGAAAGTCATACTGGTGTATACTGCCCCTGTGGAATGACTTCTATACTGTGCTGAGTTCCACAATGCTTTGCCTCTGAAGAAAGTACAAATACGCCCATAAATAACCCTTTTCCCTAATAGAGGATTGAGAGGGCTAAGTGGCTTCTAAGATGGGTGTTTGGAAAGCCCCTCAGCTTCTCTTGTTTGTTTATCCATATATATCATCCTGTAGCCTACAGGATTAAGTGTGGGGGATAGCATGAGTGTGTTCTACCTGTTGGTTTATATACAGCTTCCTGTCACCCTTTTCTTGTCAATGATTTTAAAATGAATTTTGAGGATCAAATTTGTCTTTGATGGGGTTTCTTTTGCTTTGCGCATGAGTCCTGTCTCTGTGTAAACAGATGCCACATGTGTTGCCATTCTATGGCTCTTGAGCTATCAGTACTAGAATTTTTCATACGGTTCATTCTTACAAAAGGTTCTTTATCTATTAGGTTCTTTATCTACTATCTACTAGGCCGGCAGGGACTACCAGAATGGTCTGTGGTTTTGACCCTGTTGGCCTAACACTATCTTAAGGCAGAGGGAAGAAAAAAAAAAAAAACAGAACATGGGGAATCTAATGATTTCCAGGAAAGCAGTCTGAATTAGAAGAACTGTGCTTAATCAACATACATCCAAAAAAGTCTTCATGGATCTTAAGATCCATGTGTTTGCGTGTAATTCACTTATCTGATTTCAGAATTTAAAAATTATATTATCTCCTGTTTTCTTTCCTCCTATTTTAGGGATTGTGATGAAGGAACTTGCAAAGACAAGTCTAATATTTTATATGCTTGGGCACGAAATGCTCCACCCACCAGGCTACCAAGAGGTATTGTGCCTTTAATGTGAAGTTCTTGTGTACAGGGACAAGAAAAATAAGGGGGTGTGGAAGTAAGCATCTGGGGTATCTAGGAACCTCCTGTAATATTTTTGTTATGCCTAGTTGATGAAAACTGTATAAATGTCAGCCTCATAAACATGAATATGTTATGCTAACTAACATACTTGGGAGTTTTTGTCATCCTGTTTGCTGTAATCTTATGGGTTTCAGTAGCAGGGAAAAAAGGCTAAGAGAGAGATAATGGTCATGATAAAATGCTGTATTTTTATATAGGTCAAAAGTTCAATCTGAACACTGAATTTTTTTCTGTGTCTTCAGTATACTTGACAATTTTATGTGCTTTTCATTTCTTAGCACTTTGATGCAATTTGAGCAGTAAGTTTGTATGCCCATTTTCTCGTATGATAGAAGACTTCGCTGAATTCATTAAAATTTCTTAAGCTACTTGGAGTGGTATGTCTGGAAGAAAGGGTGTAGTGGTTCTTTCCAATAACCAGTAACAAATATCCTAGCAATATCTGTCTTTCCTCCTATCCTAGAAATATCTGCCATCTGTATAGCCTAAGTCTGAAAATAACTTGAAATCGGAAACTTTTTTTTCTTTTATTGCCTCTTTTCATAACCAAGAGCAGTGCACAATATCATGAAGATATTTATTTTTAACATACACACTTATCACCGTGAACAGTTTTGATTTAGTTTTCAGAAGTCAAGTTACTTTGATGCAATTTGAGCAGTAAGTTTGTATGCCCATTTTCTCGTATGATAGAAGACTTCGCTGAATTCATTAAAATTTCTTAAGCTACTTGGAGTGGTATGTCTGGAAGAAAGGGTGTAGTGGTTCTTTCCAATAACCAGTAACAAATATCCTAGCAATATCTGTCTTTCCTCCTATCCTAGAAATATCTGCCATCTGTATAGCCTAAGTCTGAAAATAACTTGAAATCGGAAACTTTTTTTTCTTTTATTGCCTCTTTTCATAACCAAGAGCAGTGCACAATATCATGAAGATATTTATTTTTAACAATCCATTTACACACTTATCACCGTGAACAGTTTTGATTTAGTTTTCAGAAGTCAAGTTGAAAAAAACTATGTTTGGAGGATTCTATGTAAGCCTGGTATTTGCTTTGCTGTTAAACCCCAGCTAGTAATAGTTGTCTTGTCTTTGAGCTGTCCATAAATACAAGGTTTGTGGAGAGGCTACAGAGAGGCTACACTCCCGTTTATAGGCATTGCCATGGGCAGTGTTCACGTTAGTGGGATTCACTGTCCAAATGGGAAGCAATTGCTTTCTCTGCTTCTTTTGAAGAGCATTCATTGTAAAATGGGTTTAGAGAAATCCCTTTTGGTAATGGTGACATTTTGCAATTTCATTATTTCAAATTTCTTTGTTTTACTCTGTGCCTGTGCTTACTTCTGTCAAGTAACATAGCTTTGTAACTTCCACGAGATATTTTCTGTGTACAGTATTGATTTACATCTCAAGATATTTTACTGCAGATCCTTTTATCTTTTCATTCTCAGTGTTCTTAGTCAGTATGAATCAATTTGTATCATTCACAGGTGGTCTGAGAAATTAATGTTCTACTCCTACAAACTTGACTTTTTTCATATAGTTGTGTGTATATATATGTATGTGTGTATCAAATCTGTATTCATATTCTTGTATTGAGAGAATTCTCTGCCTAAAGCAGATATCTGTTCATTAATAAGTAAGTTACGGTCCTAACTTCTTAGTCTGTTTTGGAGCCTGTGATGGTGGTTTCGCCAGTTTTGAGGATAATGTTTTCGTCACTGGTATCTCAGTGAAATTTTCTGCCTCTTCACTCTAAGCCATTATAATGATTTGTATTTTTAGATATGATCAGCAGTGGTGAACCATCTTAAATTTCATCGTTTCTGAAAACAACACATTTTTCTTTTCTTAGGTGTTGGATTCAGAGTTGGAGGACAAACAGGTGGAAGATTTTTTGTACTCCAGGTACACTATGGGGATATTAGTGCATTTAGAGGTATGTATTTTGGAAATTTGTTCTGTAAGTTTTATCAGTTACAGTATCAAAAATATTTGCGTTAACTGTAGGAAAGAATTTTGTTGTTAGTGTCACTCAAAAAGGTAAAGATCAGTGGGCATGTTTGTAATAAAGTTTGTATATTAACTTGACTTCTTTAAGTTCTCTTTATAAGTGTTTGAAAGTTGAAGAGATTTTTTTCTTCAAAAAATAGAGAACAAATGACTTAAAGTAATGAAGAAGCAGATTAATAATCTTTAGAGTAGGAAGAAACTTGTTTTTTCCTGTATAATTCAGTGTTGGGGTTTTTTTTTAAGAAAGTTGAAGCAAATACTTGTGAACACCCTTAACCTGCCACCTAACTTGAATAGATAGTGAGAAGGATGACATACAGTGGCCATTCAGTCAGGACATTTGTGTTTTGAAGTACTTGTAACTAGTGGAGGGAGTGTCTTTTCGTGTTTGCGGTTGTCACCAGTTGGCACTGAGGCAGGGCCAAACCGCCAGCCAAATTCTCTCTCCAATCAGCCCCTCCTCTGGAGGAAAGGTTTAAGGAGAGAGATAAAAGGAAAAGATAAAGTGGGTGAGTTTTGGAAACTGAAACTATTCAGGCCCAACCCGCCAGCCAAATTCTCTCTCCAATCAGCCCCTCCTCTGGAGGAAAGGTTTAAGGAGAGAGATAAAAGGAAAAGATAAAGTGGGTGAGTTTTGGAAACTGAAACTATTTTAATAATAATGAACAGCAAACAACAACAAGATATTAAAATCTATACAATGTTCAGGGATCTGGTGCGGCGAGGGTTAAACCACAGGCAAACGACCAGGCGCGTAGCTGCTGGGTCCCGCCAGGCTGGGAGCAGGGGCTGGCAACGGAGCTAGCAGTCATGGCAGGCAGTTGCAGCATGTCGTAAGAATTTGTGGCAGGCAGCAGGAGGGCAGCTTTGGGGAGATAGCAACAGTCAGGAGCCAGTAATATTCATGCACCCAGGAGTCCTTCCTCGAGCAGCAGCAAGCAGCAGCAGCAAGTGGGATCACCGGTCCTCTCAGCAGCCCTCACAGCCCAGTCCT
>NW_010407271.1:331-2660 GCF_000710305.1 Buceros rhinoceros silvestris | reverse complement strand
CCTTCTTGGCCCCCTGGTCCCACTGCTGGCTATCCACCAACGCCTGCAGGAACACACTTCTCACAAGGCCCCTTAGCCGCATACACGCTAGAGACCAACCACCCAGGGCCACGATTAGCGGATGAGCTCCTCGGGCAGAGCAGGGCTGGAAAAAACACCCTGTCCAGCAGGCTCATGGCCCAGAACCACTCAGAGCGAAGGCGTCAGCCAGGGCCCAGCGCTCAGGCCTACTCTCCTGGTAGCCATGGTGGTGGCTGGCTGGAAATGGGACTGTGGCCAGGCTACTCACGGGTCTGGAGCAGGTTTTAGGTTCATGTAATGCAGAGAACTTCACAATGATGTGAGGGTCCAGCACAGTTTCCTGATAGTTCGCTTGTGCTCTACAGCAGAAAGGGGCTGGCGGTAGCGGATGGGTCCCACCACGGAAGGGCCGTCCTTGGTGCCCTGATCTCAAGAGAACCTGACGCTGTTCCAGTTCAGCCTGTGCCCCCAGCAGGGCACACAAACAGCTCAGCCACAAATCCCTCCTGCTGCCAGCGAAGTCGGGGAGCTGACAGCTCTCCCCACCTCTGTGGTGGACAAGGAAAACCCCCAGAGCCTTTCCCGGACACGGAGGCAGACTCCGAACGCCCTGCTTTGACCTGTACCTCGTACTCTTTGATAGTCCCCTTCCAGGTGCAGCCGCTGTTGATGCAGACGGCAGGGAGACTTTCCACCTCCCGACGGGCCGCGTTGTCCGGGAAAGCCTAAAACAAGAAAAAACAGCAAACCACAAAACTGGTGAGACGCTGCGGCTTGAGTTCAGCCTCCTCATTCTTTACCAAGCCTTGACGAAGGCTCCTCCTGGGCCAGTTGCCCCATCACACCCTCAGAGGTGTGGGACCGGCAAGCACATCGTTATCACAGCGTGAAGTAGGGCACGGCTGCGAGAAGCTGGGCTGGGTTCCAGGGGCTGGGGAGTCCACCCCATCCACCACAACGCCCACCGCTGCAGAAAAAGCTTCCTAGGAACACGGGACGCTCAGAACTTGTGTCTTCAACAAAACCTGGGAGGGGTATGAACCACACCTGGGAGCTTCCTTATTTTCCAATAAAGCGTTTTCACTTACTGAGCTGATTTCCAGAACAGAAATTCCCTCTTCGTAGATGCCCTCCTGGATGCAGCTGGCACACTTCTGGGGTCCAGCGCTGCCAGACAGAAAAATCACCATCAGCCACAAGAAGAAGAGACAGATTTGCGATTTAACGACAAACTTTACAAAATTAAAGCACTTTCCTCTCTTTAAAGCGCCACGTTGAGCCTCTGCTCATGTGTGTTCCTGATGCCCATTGTTTCCCCTCCTGATTAACTGCCCTGGTCAACCTTCCTCACTTAAAGGCAAGAGTGAGACTCAACCCAGGGAAACTATTCTGGAAGGCGGCTTGGGCTCACAGCTCCCACGTTTTGGCACGACGACCATGCGGTGCCTTTCAGGAGCCAGTTCCTCCAGCAGCTGTGAGGAAGGCGGAAGGAGACGGGTGATCCCACCGCCACGGGCAGTCCTGGAAAAGGAGGCTCTGAAGCAACCCCAGAGAAGACAGGTCAGAGGTTCCCTTAAAGACGGCCTGATGCTGAACCTCAATGACTAAACACAGCTCCCTTGCTGAGAGAGTCCAGAGAATGAGACTTTTTCCTCCTTTTTTTGCCTGAAAACGCCTTCTCAAGCATTTTGTCTTCAGACTGAAGGCGTGGATGTTACCTTATGATTTTCTTGAGGCAATAGCAGCAGTAGCGATGTCCGCACTGCGCCTGGAATGGCCGCCTCAAAATATTCTTGCAGTCGGAGCAGAGGTATTTGACCTCCAGTTTAGTTCCCAGGATCTCCTTCGCGAACCCAGGCTGGTCGAGATCCAAAGAGCCGGGTGGAGTGGAGTTTGCTGCTGCCATGTGAACAAAAAATTCTGGCTGTATCTCCAGAGCCTGAAAAATAAAGACATTTTTCCCTGTTTAACTGGATGGGGGTAATTTTTCACACAAACCAAACCACATCACTCGCAGCACACCCAGAACCCAACACCACGCTGACGGGAAGCACTAGGCTGCCTCCACCTAGTGAAGAATCGGGGAAAAAACTTTAATTTTAGAATTAAATCCAGCACAAAGGGGCAGGGTGGACAGACCTGGCTAAAACCCCCGTCCAAGTTCATTCAGACACAGAGAAATCGTGGCTTCTGGCCCAAAATGAGAAAAAAAACCGTCCTAGGGCTGATCGGGGATAGAAACAAATCATCTCAATTCACTGAAAACCTGACGCTGCTTGTGGTCACAGCAGTCAGTCGTTGAAAAGGC
>NW_010407271.1:0-249 GCF_000710305.1 Buceros rhinoceros silvestris | reverse complement strand
AGAAAGGCCCGGAACCTGCCCCGAGCCGCCACTGCAGGGGTGATGCTGGGCACTCAGCGGAGCCTGGATTTACCAGGACCACGTACGGGGATGGAAAACGGAGCAGGGAGAGGGACGAGCAAACCAGCGAGGAGGAAAGTGTGTGTGTGGACCGTTTATGATGCTCAAAAGACGCGTCTCCCTCCTTCATCTCTACCCCCCAGGAGCGGCCAGGACCTCTCTGCTCCCAGTTCCAGGTGAGGAAACCGG
>NW_010407270.1:1363-3179 GCF_000710305.1 Buceros rhinoceros silvestris | reverse complement strand
GCCGGCGAGCCGCGCCGGCCCCGCCGCGCCGGGAGACAGGCCCCAGGGGAGCCGGGGAAGAAGCAACTGGCGTTGTTCGGCCTTCCCCGGCGGTGATCACGGCCGTACGGCGATTTTTCACTAAATCCTCCTTTTTATATTTTTCCCCAAATTTTTTTAAATGTGCCAGACTTTCTGCCGGCCCCAACGCAAACTGGAGCGGAGCTGGCGGTCCCCGGGACGGGCTGCGAGGCACTGGCCGGCCGGAGCGGCTGCACCAGGCAGTCCTCCACTCATGTCGGGGTGCTGCACCAGGCAGTCCTCCACTCATGTCGGGATGTGGCCCTTCGGAAATCTGACTGGAGCGGTGCGGAGTCTGCTCGAAGGGTGAGAACCCCACCGTGATGCCCACCGGCAGGAGAGGGGGGGGCACGTGGTTTTTGAGGGGAGGAGAAGTTAGGTGCCAGCCAGAATAGCCTATTTCCAAAGCCCGCCCTGCGAGTTAGACTGCAGGGATGGGGTACAAGGAGTGGTGGTTTTGCCCAATATTCTCCCGGGCCGAGGATAAGCAAAAACATTTTACCCCGACTCTCATTTTAAAAGCCTCACAACTAATAAAAGCTTCAAATTTAGAGCCAGGGTCTGGTATGCCGAAACAGTGACAGGGAGCAACCACTTCGCCTATGTTATTTGGTCAAATTCAAGCGGTCTGATAGAAAAGAGGGGAAATGGGGAAAAAAATGTGGTATTCTGTCTCCTGCTCTCATAGCTGTTGAATGCTGGGGAGGGAGGGCAGCGAGGGAAAGGAAATAAATACGGATTTTACATACACTGTGCCACGCTGTGCAGAAATAATAAAGGAGATGTTAGGATTTCTGCAGGATTTCTTTCGAGTTGAGCATGGGAAAGCCTGTTTCAGACTCATAACTGGTTTTTTGCTCCCTCCATCCCCTCCACTACCTGCCTTTAATTAATCATTGGTTTATTCTTCCACGTTTCGCTTAGCAGCTTTGCGTTGTAAAACGAAAGAGCTTGTAAACGTCAGGCAGTTTCGGAGACAGGGCTGCGATGACACGGCGGGCATTGAGTTGAGAAAGAAATGGCCTTTTGGCCCGCACCCACCAAAATACATTTTTTTCCCCTCTCTTCGTTTGCAAATTATTAGGAGGTAAACAGGAACGAGCCGACGGTAGAGTCCAGAGAGCACAGTTCAACTTATATTGTCAGCTTGTAGCTCTTAGTACATCGCTAAGATTTATTAATCTTTCCTCTAAAAGCGTCACCGAAGACTGTAATCAGGAAAACGCTTAAGGCTTCAAGGACGCTGAAAGTTAAAGTTATTTGTCTCAGCTATTTACTTTATAATATTACCGTCGTGACTGCAGAAAAGAAATTCTGCCATGACAATATTTCTTCAACATTTTATAATATTTTTTCTTTATTGCGTAAGGAATATATTTATCTCCAAGGAAATACATTTTTTTAATTGTAGATATTGTTTTAGCAACTCTACGAGTGTACCAAACTGTCTAATAATTTGCTATAAAAATATATTGCGACAACAATTTGCAGTTCCTGACGGTTCTCACGATTATTTGAAACGGGGTCAGGCTTGGCTTCGGCTTCGCTGCCGCATTTTGTCTTGCACGAGCAAGCGTGGCCCCGGAGCTCCGGACTGCTTCACCCCACTTTACAAGGCGGCGTGTCTTCCCCGGCGCTCATCCTTACACTCACCGAAAGACTGACCCCAGCCTGCCCTCCGGTTCCCGGTATGCAGGCACCGTCCAAGGAAGTGGGGGAAAAACGCCTCAGCGTCGCGGCTGTCCGCGCTGCCCGC
>NW_010407270.1:0-1149 GCF_000710305.1 Buceros rhinoceros silvestris | reverse complement strand
TGAGAGCCCACCGGGAGCAGGGCAAGCTGTGCCCTGCTCCAGCCTCCTCCAGCACCCCGCTCCTTCCCTCCTCTGCCCCTTCTCCCCCACTCCTCTCCCTTCCATGGGATTAACGAAGTCCACCTCTTTCCCGAAAACCAAACGAAAACAAACAAACGAACAAAAAAAAGCAGGATTCTTTTTCCTCATTTGCTTAGTCTTACACTGTAACTTCTGGAAATCGAGTTTAAAAACTCAACTTTCATGTTTCCTTGAGCCGCGGCTGCTCGGCTTTTTGCTCTGCCCTTCTCCTACCCCCACTACAACCGAATCTTCTTCCCTCTGTCGTATGAGTAAACACCAAGTGGGAGGCTTAAAACACCTAAATCTACTGGGTATCATCGAGAGACAGGAGAAACATCGTGTACACTCCTATGGAAAGATGAAAAGCCATCAAGTAATTTTCTGCACTGTACTGAAGGAGAAAATCACAGTGTGTATAAAATATACCTACCTCGTGGGTTGTTCATGATCAAAGAAATGCTGATCAAATGAGTGTGGGTGTGTACACATACACATATATAAATACCCAGAAATATATACACATGTATATATACACACAGACCCAAACACACATCTTTCTATACATCTATATTTATGTATACATAGATATATTCTAAGGCTGAAGAGACTGCAATAATCGTTAATCTTTCTACCTCTCACTGAATCACGGCAGCTCTGCCTCCACTTCTATGATTAATTTAATGACACCGAGAATTTCCTAAACTAAAACCAAAGGACGGGACACCCTGTAAGCGAAAGTAAAATCCCATCCGAAGGTGTCATATTTTGACAGCAATTTATAAACGGGGTTTCTGATTCATATCGTTCATACCAGAGGTTTTGCTTTGCTGCTTTTCTCGTTTAAGGAAGCGAAGTGGTTTGCAGTTGAAATAATCAAAAATTAGTTAAGCAAGCCCCTGCAATTTTCCTCTACGCTACAAGAAAGGATAATTCGAAGTGAATTTGTCACCATTTCGTGGTCAGATTATCGCATTTTGGAGAAGCAGAAATGTACGGAGCTGGGAAACTTAAACGCGAGACTTACACCGGGACATTCGTTTTGGAAACAGCGGTTTTCAACCCCCATTGCCATATTCCAAAACCGCC
>NW_010407269.1:37192-39075 GCF_000710305.1 Buceros rhinoceros silvestris | reverse complement strand
AATAATAAATATAAAATTATTTAAAATGTCCTGCAAGATTTTCCAAGGGAGAACTTCCTTATTTATGGATATGCTCTGCTTCAATAATGAACTTCATTGTGAAGTCCAGATACTTATACCTCAAAGTACTGGACTTCAAAGCTGGATCGAACAGCAAAAGACGTTTTATAAGTGGCTAAAAAAGGAAGTCTCTCCATCTTTTTTAAAATGCCTTTAGAAAACACTTAGAATATTTCAAATTGTTTCCAGGTGGATAATCGTAATGTGAATTATTTTATCTCTTTTTGCTTCCATATTTACTTCACTTCATGGTTACTTCCATCATATACGTGTTTTCATCCTGGCTGTTTAAAATTCGGCAACAAATGGGTAAAGATTTTACTGTTCATCCAGCCTATAGTCTCTAGTCCAAGGCATTATCAAATGTTGTTCTAATGTTTTCAGGTATGGTGAATTCGACTGAAATTAATCTCTAGAGAATAATTTGTCTAATGGACTAAAAAGCTGGTGTGAAGTATTTTTTTGTTTCTCTGGTATGTGAATTGTGTTTCGTTGATTTCCAAAATATTGAAAACTAAAATCCAGAGATTCTGGAAATCATTTGACTTATTTATAAAAAATGAAACTGAGTTTCAGTCTTCTATAATATCTCTCATAGTGCTACAGGATATACTGTCTTAATAGGTAAGCCAACAAAAATAATTGAGCTTCTAACTGCTTTACTTTCTCTTATTTTAAACACAAACTAAACTTTATGGCCTTGATGCTACATTTATCTAACTTTTGGCAAACACATGTCTTTGCAGGTTTGTACCCTGTGTGGTTAGAGAAATATAAATCTAGCTTCCAAGGGGCATGTGGTGGTCTGCGTGTGTACACATCATCTTTCTTTCGTTCTCACCCAGACCGCCACGGCCTTAATGGAACAGAAACATGCTGTGTAGAAATCTGCCCTGTGTAATGGCAAGGATATAAACGAATGCAGCAGACTGCCTCGCTTTAGCAGTAGAAGATGTATGAAAAAACTTCACTGTGATTGTTTTGTCCAGGCTCGCTCTCTGTTAGTTAGCATGTATGCTTGCACTGAGTTCAAGAATTACAAATGCAGCATAAACATGATAAAACAACCATAAGCAGCTAGGAGCTGCCAGCGTTATTTATTCAGAACTTCTGGCCATCCAGCCTTGGATGACCCAGCATTATCACATGCTGAAATTAGGAGCATTGGTTTTGTAAGTAAGTTGCCCATGCTAGATCTCAGTTCTCACAACATATAGTTTACACAACAATACAACTTATGGATCTCCCTTTTTTCTACAGAAATTAATTGCCCGTACCACAATGATTTATAGTCAGACTGAGCATAATTATTAATTTTCCTGATGATCGTACCAGCGGGCGGCAACAAATCTACTCCTGATAGGACCAGCTTTGAAATGCTGTGAAAACTAAAATGTCCATAAGGTAATAACAACTAATTTTTACCTTAATCAACTTACACTTTAAAAGAATTTAATATAGGGCACTTGTGCCTTGTGGGGAAACCTGTTTGAAACCTACTGTAAGGTGCTGAGTTATTTATGAGAATAATTATACATTTGTTGCTTGAATTTGTACTGGGAAATCAGGCTCTGAAATTACACCAAAATACCATTAAAAATGAAGTCAGTGTTGTGTGTGCTAGAAACTCCAGCACTGAGGTAAATAGTATTTAAGAGAGGAAGGAACAGCAGTTATCAGGAAATCTTTAACAGAGAAAAGAACAGTGTTTATAAAGGAATATTAAAGCTTGACAAACTCAGCTCATATTTTCAGGCTTGTTTCTGCTTAGTGATGCCTTTGAGCTAGAGCAGGATCACCCCAGTGTTTCCTTGAGCTCCTTG
>NW_010407269.1:35146-36907 GCF_000710305.1 Buceros rhinoceros silvestris | reverse complement strand
ATCCCTCTGGACTGACATCCTGCGTGGCAGGGGGTGCCTTCCGTTTCCAGCCTGGTTCTTAGCTTTGCTGAGCCGTAGCTTTGGACATCTTGTGTCCCTTGACCCAACACCCAAGCCTGCACACCACTGACCCGTGGACACAGTGTCTTTACCTCCCCTGGGCAGGAGAGGTGGAGCTGGTCTTGCCCCCCTCCAAAGAATTTTGCCGTATGGTCGCAAAGGATCCGGCTTAATGGAAAGGGGAAGCTGGCAGCTCTGCGTGGAGCAGCCCAGGCCTGCGGAGCAGGCATGCACCAAGCACAATTAATTATTAATGGTCAGGCGTAATTTCTTACTGCCTGGTGAGGTGCAGGCAACTGTGGAGGCCAGCAGGGGATCCTGGCGATGCCACTGCTAGCCCAGATTTGCTCTCTGACTTTGAGAAAGTCACTTCATGTTTCTGGGCCTGAGTGTCCTTATCTGCAGAACGTTACTTCTTCCCCTTGCAAAGCTCTTTGATGTAAGAATGACAACTGCTGCCTAAGAGACAAGTGGTGACAGTATTACTCAGGATGGGTGACAGAGGTGTGAATTTCTTGTAGGCACTTAAGCACATTGTGCATGTTGTCTGGTTTTCTCTTCCAATTTTGAACAAATAATCTGTGCAAAACACCACCCAGCCTGTTGGTGTTTGCAAGGCCTTGCAGTTGGACTACAGTTTACACAGCATTTGCAACGTGTTTGAAAATTTACCTGTTCCTCGTACGGAATGCAGGAGTACAGGGCTTAGCTGTGCTTTGGCTCCCCTCTGGGAGAGCTCAAAGAAGAATCACAGAGCATATATGACACAGTGTGATCAAATGCCAGAAATATTTTGTTCTTTTTTTCTTCCCATGATTAGTGACATTATGCAGTTATGCAAATAATCTGTTATTTATATCTAGACACATTATGCAGTTATGCAAATATTCCATAAATAATTAATATTTCCCACAGTTATTTGGGGGGAAATATTCCTCCAAAGCATGTAACATCAGCTGTTTAATATGCCACGTGTATTGTACACACTTCTAGTTGTGTCATACCTCAGGTTTCTAGCTCAGTGAGGTTCCCAAACTCCAGTGCACGGGCCAGTAGCAGTCTTCAGATTCCATCAAGGCCGTGGCTGATTGTATAGAGCAGACTGTTGTCATGTTTTAGTTTACCCTCTCTGCCTTCTTTCCATCTGCCTTATCTTGATGTAACCAATGGCAGAAGGTACCGCAGTCCTGATGTCTGCTGCAGAGCACCAGGTAGGTGGTGAGCCCAGAGAGAATTGTTCATACTACTTTTAAATATCTCACTGAACTGCAGTTCAGAGCGCAGCACAGGAACCTAAGGGCTAAACTGGCCGTGAAGAGGCGAGAAGCTCCCTTTCAGAGCACCTAAGTTACAAGCCTAGACCTTAGAAGAGTAGAAAACACCCAGTATCTTTTTGTTCTGGGCTAGGCTATAGGGATGTCTAGCTGGAGTGGGTGGCAGAAGGCTACTGAATCATCTTTAGTCAGATAGTGATGTTATGGGTTTTGAGGGATGTAAAAGTAGGAAAATAGTTGGAAGCAGAAAGGTACGCGAGCCAAGCAAATAAGGATTTGACTGTTCTGCCTGATCAGCTTCTGGTATGGACCATTCTGATGATGCAGTATTTGCTTGATTCTAACCAAATTGTAATGTTGCTGTCAAAGCCCAGAGAAAATGCTTATTCCCTGCATGGGGGGGGGGGGGGGGGGAGGGAAGGAAAGA
>NW_010407269.1:23196-35037 GCF_000710305.1 Buceros rhinoceros silvestris | reverse complement strand
GAAAGAAAAAAAAAAAAAGTCCTTACTGATAACTTCGTTAGCTTTCATAATTTTAAAACCGTTTTGAAAATGATTACGCAATGACAGAAACTCCCACCATTTCCTCCGAATCCAATTATTCCCTTTCGTAAAGAAAGTAGATAAGTAAATAAATTCCCTAGAGTAAATATGGAAATAACAGAGAGAAAGCAAGTACAAAAGTAAGAAAAGTACAAAAAGTAAAAAGAAAGTAGCAATGAGATAAATAAAGAGAATACTGCAAAAAGGAAGAGAAATGACAGATAGAAAAGAGTTGGCGAGAAAAAGAAGAAGGAAAAGAAAAGGAATAAGAGAAGCAAAACAAAATAAAGATCCCAGAACAAAGCTGGCATGACTAGTTGAGGAGGAGACTACAGTGGAGGATGGAAAAGGCATGGTCAGCTAAATAAGTGAACAGGAACCAGCTTTTTGAAACAAGGGAGTAATTGTGGCTGGAAAACATGTGAAGAAGGTGCGAAAATAACTGGGGAGACAGAAACTGAACAAAAAAGAGTGGAAAATGCCATAGAATATGCACTTTATGATGTATAAGGTTGTGATAAGATTTAGAGTGACTTTGCATGTTCATAAATGTGCCACTTTTTCATGTAAATAAGTACTGCCCAAGGCCCTCGTTGCCCATGTCCCTCTTTGGCTGTATTGCCTTTAAAAGCAGGACTGATTTCTTGGCTTAGTCAAAGTCAATGGAAGTTTTACCATTTATGGTAAATTTATGTCTCTGTCCAGCTGCCCTCTTCCTCTTGTCCCTCCTCCTTCGCCCACTCTTTCATACTTTACTGAACTAGAGAATAGGCACCCTAAAGAGTAGGACTCATACAGCTCTCACATAAAATCCAGCCTCCCGATGTTCACAAAAGGTTATCTGTTCAGACTCGGCATATCTGCTGCTATCTAATGCAGAGTGAACACTGTTTACATTTCCCATATATTTTCCAATCTGCATAAGTCACTGTACAGATTAATAGCCTTACAAAAGTTTGACCTTCCATTCATTTTGTGTTAAGCCTTCTGTCTGAGGGAATACTTTGTATTTAATGGAGCCAAAATTTTTTCCATCATTTCTCAGTGGGAAAAGTGTAATCTACATGCAGCCCACTTCAGCAGCTTGCTTCCCCTATATATCCTCCGTAGAATTAAGAGCAAAGATGGCAAGAAACACTGAGCTTGGCCCAGACTCCTCCTGAAGTTCATTGTGTTGCATGCATTTGAGCAACTCTTGCCTGATTTATCTTTCTGGGTAAAATCCAGATGAAATTCGCTGGTTATGATAAATACAGATTACAACGGACAAATTGTCTTACTTAGCTTTGAATTTTGGGGGTAATTCAAAACCCAAAGTGATGCCACAGATGTATGAAGGGGAACGAAGCCTGTGTGAACAATAGAATACTGTATGGAATTTTTAATTGCACCTCATCCAAGCCATAGCTCTGTCACCAGCTGTGAAGGGGAAGAAGGTAGAGCACATGCTTTATGCTCTGCTCTGATTTGCACTTTCAAGCCATGGTCACATAAGCAGGGCACGCCCTGCGAATGCCCCTGTGTAGGTGGCAGAGCACACCAGCCATGGCTTCAAGTCCCCTCAGCACCTGTCCTCTGGGGAAGATGCCACTGGAGGGCATTGCCAGTGGTGCGCAGTGGCTGCAGCAGCCTGGCTTTACACCCTGTGTAAGAGGTGCCTGCAGACAACTTGTTAAACGGCTTCCACCACCTCAGTGCCAGGACTGCCATGAGGGGATGGAGAGCACCGAGCACGTAATTCCTGCAGTGCCGGGTGTTGACAGCCCAGCCTGAAGGAATCCAGTTGTTTTTTAATTTTAGCTTTAGTATTTCTTGCCATGTAAACAATAGACAGTGTTTTGAGTAGAAGAGAGTGTGAGAAGAAGCAAATCATAATAAAGGGGGTGATGGAAAGTTGGAGACCATTGAATTTAGTGGGGACTGCTAAGCACAGCTGCAGGGACTGAAAACACGTTCTCTTCTAGTCCGGCTTGTAAAATAAAAGGAAGTGGTCTGTATACACCACGGTGGCTAAGCTCCTAATTTCTCTGTAGCCGACACTACATTTCTCTGTAGTGTCTCTAATGTGTATCAGAGTCCCTGGGACATTTAAAACACAGTTGTGTCCTGCTCTGAAAAGCCCAGAATTAAGCAGGAAGGACAGAAACTTTTCCAGGGAACAGTGGTGGAGAGCTCGGCTCTCAAGAAGAAAAGCTTATCCTAAAGAGGATCAGCTCTTCTGCTGGCTGGGCCAGGTGTTGCCACTGGGGCTAAACACAGCTGGACTGAAAGCGGAGGGATTTCTCTGGAGCCCATGGAAACTGTACCAAATCTGGTACTAAGTGAGCCAGGGGTACTTTGATAAGCTGTGCTTTTTGATTTGTGCCTTGTTGTCACTAGGGATTAATTTTTCAGCAACTGAAGTTTGTCAGTATGAGTTTGGTCATTTTTGGTTTGGATTTTGTTTGCTTTGGTGGGAAGAATTAATGGTAATGCTGTTGAATTTTATAATTAGTTAAAATATAAAGGTCGTACAGAATACTGATTTAGCATCACAGAAGAAAGAAAAATTGTGCTGGGGAAGAGCTGAATTTATATGGAAGTTCTCTGCTAATTTTTGTGCTCATTTTCCTTTTTGTTGTACTCTTTATTAGAGATCTGATTTCTAGAACAGCAGAGATTTCCTTGAAATGAAAATGTTTAAAGGAATACTCTAACCATTGTCCTTGTTAGTTGGAAATGAATGCTTATTGATCAGAAATATTGATCTAGCACTTTAGATTAAAACAATACTTTCGGTAGTGCAGTCAAAAGAGTTTAAAGACTAGAGTAAAAATGTAAGTTCCACTGGCTACCAAGTGATCGATCGTAACTGATACCGCTGCCTTGGAACATAAGTTTACTGTGACATCTCTTATCTGCACTGAAGAGTTTGCCCTCATTGCTTTGTGCATTATGTAGAAATGATTGATGTCAGCTTTAACATTTTTTAGAAACAACTTTCCTTGTCTCCCATGCATTTGCAGTGCTGAGAGTTACTTATATTAAAGAATTTCTCAGCCAGAGTGTAGTAATTAAGAATAAGAACAGTCTTCAATAGCTCCAGCCTCCATCTGCTATTACATCCATATAGCATAGCTCAGAAATAAACAGCCTGTGGTAACTCTTAAGCGGTGTAACAGGCCAAATTTTCTTCTTAGTTCCACATTTACGACCGCATTCACTTCAGCAAAGGTGCTTAGGTGTGACCAGTCACTAAACATGCCTCATATCCCTCCTACCGAGCAAATACTTGCTAGTGGAAAAAAAAAAGGTCGGAAACATTATAAACAAACTGAAATATGATGAAGACTGGATGCAACACTTCTACTATTACTGTTACAGGAAAAGGAAAAAAAAAAACCACATTATCCAGATAACATAAGGAGCCTGGGAGCCTGTTGCCCATCAGAATTTATTTGGGACTTGATGCAAAAGTAGACAAATGAGGTTGTTAAGCGACCCCTTAACTGGAGGCCATAAGAATTTGTGCAGCCGTGTGTCATGCCTGCCTCTAAAAAGCAATGTGAAATACTCTGAACTAAAAAATCCTTGTGCCTGGCTTTCAGAGCAGCAGTCCTGAGGCTGTTAAGAAAAAATATGTGCCTGCTGGGACTGATAATAGCTGATCATCATCACCTATCCCATTGCAATGCTTCTCAGTACATTTTATTTTTTCAGCAAACAGAGAATGTATATTTTGCTTTTGCACAAGGCTGGATTACAAGAAATAATACGCTTGCATAATAGTGTAGGAATTCTTTTACTGCTACCATATATATCTTCTAACACACGATCAATGATGAATGTCTATACAGAAAAAATACAAATATTGAATGAATTAATTCACTTGCTTTTCCTTGTAAGCTAAACGTATCTTTCAATAGTGGTATGTCTTGCTAAGACCAGTAGTGGAGAGAGAGACACTCAATGATTCTCTTTAGGCATGAAAAATTATGAAGGAAGTGTATTCAGCACTTGATGAGAACCTGAATATTTTTCTCTGGAGTGAAAGTGGGTTTGTATGTGAGTCCTGAGGCACAAGGAACCCCAGGGCAAAAATAACTTAAAAATGGAACCTCATGTTCATCTTCAGAATCCTAAAACAAGGTATTTCCTCCCTGCCTCTGCTCTTAAGCAGAAGTCATTCTCATGTACTGCTCTGTTATTTCATGAACTTTGCAACGGCCAAGAGAAGGCCCACAGAGCATAGAGAGGCGATTCCCAAATCTCTTCACAAAAGCAAACTGAATTTAGAGTGCTCCTGCATTTCACGGCAGTGGGAGGAACTCTGGGCTTCCAAGTTGTAAACGGAATAAAAATGTAACCTGTTGGGTCTGATTCTCCACATAAGGCATTTCCCAGTGAAGTTCTGTGATTGGAATTTTGGCGTAAAAGTGTGGAGAAGCAAATTCTCCAGATTTTGTAGAATTTGCAAAGAGGTAAAACATGACTTACCAATTAATGCCTATCTGTGGGGTTCATCCTGGTTAAGAGTGATCTTTCCAGCTGTTCAGGCAGGACTGCTGATTCATGTATTTCCCCATGTTTTGATTTTCATTTTAAGCCACCGTTCCAGGCATTAATGTGTTAATTGTCAGGGTTGTATAAATTTTAGTAAAGTCATATTACTTTTGCGTGGCAACTATTAAAAATATTTTTCCTCTTAATTTCACAAGGGATGCTGAGACTTTCAGAGTTTTTCCCTCTCACAGAAGGGAATAATTTAGGTTTTCTTCCATCCCTGTCAGAAGTCGAACAGACGAACAAAACAGATTCTTCAGAGACAATTTTACACAGAGTTACATCCATCCAATTCAATTATAAATTAAATTGACTAACGAACCATAGCTCATTATGGGAATCAATTACTCAGAACTGTCTTTGGACCAAAAATGTGGAAAATAAAAAATAATGGTCATACTTCAATATACCAGATTGTCAGTGTTTGAAAGCTCTGTTTTTCTCTAGCTTGGCATAGACCATCGCCAAAAAGAAATGACAGTCATTTGTTTTACTGCTTGTAGAGATGTTCCTGCTTTATGAAGACTAGTTAATTCTTTAGTTTGATCTCTTTGGGACCAGCACCTCGGGCTTTTTTGAGATGACACGCCAACCCTGGAGTAATGTCATCACATGGGGATCTTTCAGATCAACTTATGCAAATGTGTTATTAAAAGCAGCCACATTTTAGCCTCTGGTGCAACCCAAACAATAGTAGTGGAAAATGCTATGAGGTAACATTGGAGGCATTTTCTTAATAAAATAAGTCTTGTGACATAGTCATAGTCAGTGCACCCCTCTGGACTGTTTTTAGCCAAAATGTGTAATAAACTAAATGTAATAGAGACGGAGAAATGAGCCCTATTAGTTTAGGACTGGTGTGAAATTACAGTGAAGGATTATTTAAAATCCTTAAAGTCCAGAGGAACAGAGGCACACAGAATAGCTGTTTAGTATAGCTGGTAGCATCATTTGGATAAAACACGTTGGCCTGGGCAGTGTCAAGGGCAGCACATACAGAAGCGCGTGGTGGGTCGCTGCACCAGCACCCAAGGACAGCTCCAGCACTCCTCTGAAGCATCAGCCTGCCAGGAAGTGAGGAGAGCAGAGCTCTTTGGAGGCTTCACTACTTCTTCTGTCTAGCTTCCCATTGGCTAGTATGAGGAGAAAACAAGTCAGGTAAAATGCTTTTTACAGTTCATATGTCAGACCCCCAGTTGCTGAACTCTCTAACAGCTGAACGTTTTCCTGATATAACTCACTGTATATAATTTTGCGGGATTAAAACAATGTTTTTCACTGATGTTTGGCTGTTACAAGACTTTGCAAATGGGGTAATCCTAATCTGTGTGAAGCATGCTTCATTGCTCAGTTATTTCAAAAATATTTCTAACTGGCATGTTGTATAAATTCTTGTTGATCTACCTTTCCCTTTCCCTTTCCCTTTCCCTTTCCCTTTCCCTTTCCCTTTCCCTTTCTTTTCCCTCCCCTCCCACAGGCAGGGCGAGCGGGCTGCCTCTCTCATTAGGGCTGGTTGTGCACTCACAGAAGCAGTTTTCATGAATGGGGGTAGGTTGGACAGAAGGTAAATCAGGCAGCCAGTCTTACCCTGCGTTTGCTTTGGGCTGAACAGTTCAAAATGAGAAGTCTGATAGTTGGGTTAATGACCTGTGCCTTCCTCGCCACCGTTATTTCTTATAATCGATCAGAATTTTAAAAGCATATTTCTAATATGCATCAAATGTTGAGTATTAATGAGTTGCAGAAATATTTTGCATTAGGGACGTGCTCACTAGAATACCAGCGTTATCAGACAGCCAAGACTTTTCCCCCCGGTAATTCCTTTTCCCCGTCGTACCCTTTTTGCACTGATTGGCAGATTTTTAGTGTGCGAGTTTGAAATGAGACAGGCACTGCAGCCCAGCACTTCTTGGCAAACTCCTCTGCCGCTTTAATTTTAACCAATTAGAAGAGCCAATCTTCCCGAGTTCAGGACTGTATTAAAAGATATCACATTCAAAGGCTGGACGCGCACACCATTAATTAGGGGTGTCCAGTGGAGGGGCTGCCCCCAGCTGTCGTCAGGGCTGGGGCGGGCACCCCTGCCCACCTGTTGCGGGCAGAGGGGCTCGGCAGCGGCGGCAGCTCCCGCACGAGGCCTCTCACTGGCCTGTGGGGAATTTTCACTAATTAGAATTAGTTGTCCCTCCACAGTCCGGCTCCTGACACAAATTGCATTCTGCAGCTTTTTGTTCCACTTGAGTTCACAGACAAAATAGCCCGTGCCATGTTTGAAATGAAGGAAGGCAATATGAAAGGGTTGTGTGTAATTGGTTAATATACTTTAACATTTTAACTAATATTCTTGGTGTAGGTTTCTCAAAAAGAAACACGTTTGCTTTCTTCTTCTTTTGCTTAATAATTATTTATGATCGTGCCATCGGTAATTTTAATGTGAGCTTGTTCTGGTGTCATTAAATCATTGTCGGGCTTGACTGAATGTGTAAGGAAACAAGTGACCTTTAAAGATGATAGTTTGAAGCGGAAGCCGTGGTAATGGGGAGCTGCAGAAGTACACGCTGTGGTGGCAAGAAGAAAGAGACCTTTCACACTTATCAAGAGAATAACTTTATTGAATCACACAACCAATAAAGAGAAATTGTTTTTAAAAAAAGTGGAAAGGGCGAGTAAAGGAGGTAAAGGGAACAGTCTGTTGATGAAAGTATGGAGAAAGATAGATCGACAGCAAATGCTGGGAAGTTTCACTCATAAGCCACTGGTGGAAATCCTGTGCATCGCAGAGGAGGAGCACGTTAGAGCAGATCAGCTGCCTGGTGGCACATCTGCCACCCCAGAGCCGGTGGCGAAACCTTGAGGACCTGCCTGGTGCAAAGGATAACAAGCCTCTTGCCAAGCACTGGGACTAACCAAGACTGGAACTGGAACTGAAATTAAGAGGATGATTAACCACCCTTGAGGGAATTTAGAGAAAGTCACAAGAACTGCACCAGAGAGGCAATGTATCGTGAGCAGTGCTCAAATGCTCTTGAGTGTTGCTGGGTGATGAACCAGGTGTCCACCTCCGCTCCCCGCTGGGATGGCAGAACACGCAGGTCAGGCTGTCAGGGCTGTCTTCATATTGGTGGTATTTAGCTTTCAGAAGCATAATCAAGGCCTAGAATATTCTCTTTGGTGTCCAAGAAAAAATGGAAGAGTAGGACTGAAATCGCAATGGGTTTCCAGAGCTGATAGAAGCAGAGTAGGCGAAATCCACACGGCTGTGGTCTTGTCCAGGCTGGATTCCATGACTGTGGTCTGTACATGGGTATTGTGGCTCTTCCATGGTGGCAATACATATTTTTGGATAAAATGGTAGAAAGGTGAAGAAATGCTTCTCAAATGTTGGGGAACCAGTGGGCATGAGGGTTTCTGTCAGCCCATTGATGATCCCAAATACTTTACATTATGGATTTTTTAAAAAACTTTGCTTCATGTATATTTTCCCTTGCAAAAGAATATCCCAAGTGCCAGCGACGACTTTAACACAAGTGAATTACCAATAACCATTTTTACATAAATATATTAAAGGTATGGCTTTTTAAATCACTAATTGCTGACCTGATCCTGATCTAATTAACATCAATGGTAAATTCCTGCTTTGTGTAAAGGAAGTAGAGTAACTAAGCAATAGGTCCTCCCCTCTGTCTCTGTTCAAGATATATCTCTGAAATTATAATTTTCTTCGATTTATTAATTATTTGAATTTCATTTCCTGTCTAGTGTTTATTGGCATTACGTTCCACATCTGGATTAATTTATTAAGCTGTTGCTTAGTGATGGTGTTGGTATTTCACCAAACTCATGCATTCAAAACCCATGATTCAGAAACCCTAGAATTATGGAAGTAGGCTAAATCAGGAGGTTTCTGTTAGATGCATGTTGGCTCTTTTTATCTCTTCAGTGGTTGTATACAGTGTACATATACACAGTATATTTTGAACACACAGTGTGTGTGTATTCAGTCATTTTTTCAAACTTTCCCCTGTAACAAGGGCTAGAAATATCTCTGTTTGGTTTTGGGGTTTTTTTTTTAACGGCAGCTGAACTTGTTGTCTTGCCCCATGACTCTACAAGCTCACTAAGTATTACAAGCCACATCAGTATTTTGGTAAAATCAAGCTCCTCGGTCCTTTTGTAGTTAGTTGTGTGTCTCAGACTGTGGTCCTTTTGCTTCTTGCTTTCAAGTCAAGCAAGTAGACCCAGTACAAATAGCCTTAATACAAACACCACATTCATTTCCATGTGGTTTTGTGTAATTTTGATATCCAATGCCTACAGATCCATACTGCAGAAATTTGTCCCTGGGATGGCGCAGTGATGAACTTTTTATTTCATTTTTGAAGATCTGCTCCACTGTAATTTTAAACCAGAGAGAAAAGCTGGCTTTTAAGAATGAATATTTCTTGTCCCACAGCTATTAATCTATTGTCAATGCCTAAGAACATATATGGTGTTTGGAATTTTATGCCACTTCAGCCCACCACCCCTTTGTAATCTCTCGTCAAGGAGATTACACAGGAGTAGATGTCTGCTTACTGAGTAAATTACTTTTGCTACAATCGAACTAGGAGGTTAACCAAATGCCCAGCATTGGCACCAACTGCTGACCATGGTAGTCATTACTGCTTAGGAAACACAACTTGTGTTATATTCTCAGCGCAGAGGTGCCAACTCAATTAACTCTATCACTGCCGTACGTCAGGGGATGTATCAGCTGGAAAGGTCTAGTGATCCAGCTTTGCTTGCCTATCCTGTCGTTTCAAATTATGATCTTGACACCTCCAAAGATGCAGCAGCAGCCCTGAAGTTTATGTATAGACAAGAATCAAAGAATTCTACTCAGGAACAATCAGAATCTACAAGTGCAAATCACAGAGGCAGCCGGTGAGCGTACTAGGGTCACATGTGGTTCAGCCCCTTTGTTCCTTACTCCCCCTTTTCCTGTGGGAAATGCAACCCACAGAAAATACAGACCCATTTGAATGCAAGCAATTTTCCTGTTAGTGCCACATGTCGATAAACATCCCAGCAAGAGAACCTCGGTTTGGCTTGGACAATGCACTGTATTAAAAGCACTATCAGTCCTTCCCAGAGGTGAGCTCTGCTGGGCAGAAAGAAGGAATTGCAGTGCTGAAGCACCTGGCTCAAAAAGTATTTTAGTTAAGAATAGAAGTTTCTGAATGAAGCACAGAGCAGATGGTCCAATTCCAGCTTTAAAAGCATAAGAAGAGCTCCCACTTGAATTCTTGCATTTTCAAAGATTTCTGGCCACCACCACATCTCATTTCTAAGTCACCTGTTTGGATAAGGCAAAATTAAAACCGGTACTGAGTCCCAAAGCACCACCAATGTGTCGTGCTGCCTCTGCCTATTCTTCCTTTCAATAGAGAGAGAAAGGGGAGAATTTTCAATGGGCAAAAGACATTGCACAATTTCATGGGTCACATTTAGTCCATTTGTCCCTCACTGGCCACCTCCAGCTTAGCGACTACTATAAACCATTCTCATTTTCTCCTCTTCTTTCTTCTCCTCTTCTTTTTTGTCCTCTTTTTCTTCTCCCTTTTTTCCTTTTTTTTTCCCCCACATCTCATAATGCCATCTAGGTGTCCAAAGAACCTTACACAGGAGAGGAGAAAAGAAGGATTTTGTATTTTTTTGTCAAATGTGACGCTTGTTATCTCCAAATAGCTAATCTTTTGTGTGTGACCTTTCTAGCTTGGTTTTAAGTAGATGGCCACTTTTTTCTGAAAAGCTGTCTGTTGCAAAACATGCTGCTAAAAGGAGAATAAAATAATTCATCAAAATTGTATGAATTTGTAATTCATAATACGCAACGGCAATTTAAGGAAATAGTTTTCTGCTACTGACACTGCTGTCAAAATAAATGTGGGGAGGATAATTATAGTAATTAACAAAATAGTTAATTACACTTTGTCATAAGATAAGATTTAGTTTGATTTCTAGTTAGGAGTAGATCAATACCAAATACCTCCCTGCATGTATCTGATTATTACTACAAGGCTAGACCGAAAGTCATGTACCCATTTTCCAGATCAGGCTAAGCAATGGGGAAATACTACCTTAACAGCCAGCTGTTCTGCACTTCCCACCCTTACCCTTCCTTGAATGTGTGTCTTCACCCTCTTCACAGAGCTCTGAATTCTTACATCATATTCTGCTCTGCAGGGCTTGGCACCTGCTGCACCTGGGATTCTTTTGATGAGGACAAGGGATGCTAAAAAGCATGATCATCCTTACTGAAAAGTCACACTTTCAGAGATGCATGGGAAATTGTAGCAAACCTGGGCAGTTCAGGCCCGTGTAATCCAGAAGGAAAAAGATCCCTGTATGAATTGGTAACTAAAAATGGGATTCAGAGGAGCGTGAAGTAATGGGATATCAACCACACTTTTATAAGTGGTCATGAGAGTCCAGTATTCTTTGAGGATACCTATCCCCGAGGAACTTATACACATGTTTTTCCCCTTGGCCCTCTGCAACGTATGCTTAGCCTAAAAGGAAGTTGCCAATACTGGGAAAATGTCCCAGGAAAAATCTGCATATACAAAGAAATTTCTTTTTCCCATATCTTTATCAGAAAGATAGCTCTAAATCCAGGCAGTTGGTTGACTTTCTTATCTTTCGCAGGCCAAGAAGGCTAAAAGTAAAGATGAAAGGAAAATGTTGTGATCGTGTTAGGTGACAAGGAGTTGATCTTATCTATTGCTTTGCAAACCACCTCCACCCGCTTCTCTCAGCCCATCCTCTGCATTCCAGAATTTCTGACAAGAAGAGCCAGTTAGTCTTTCTCCTTGATTTTATCAATGATCATAAAGAACAGGATCTAGTAAATCATGTAATCTTTTGTATGAGAATCAACTCTCATAGCCTACTAACTCTGTCTGTTCCATGTCTCAGGAGAAAATAGATTGGGGAAATACAATTTCTCAAGGGCAAAATACAGACTTCTGAAAGCATCTCAGTGATTCTGGGGCCTCGATTCCATTGAAAACCAAAGATATTTATGCTCCTAATACTCTTACATTTGGGACTTTAAATTTCTAAGCCATATGAGTGCTTTTGAAATGAATACTGCCCTAAGCCCAATTCTACTGATGAAACCCATACAGACGCTTTACCTGATTAAAAATTGGTTCCAGTAAATTGAATTTGAAATGTGTCATTTTTATATTTGCTGGC
>NW_010407269.1:9743-23076 GCF_000710305.1 Buceros rhinoceros silvestris | reverse complement strand
TTCCTGGGTTCACTAATGGTTGTATGTCATTGGTATTCCAAGCAACTGCTAGGAAATAGCCTGTAAATTGCTCTGGACAGCTGGGCGAGAATGTTGACCCTCACCATTACTCGCTAGGTCTTGTGCAGTGCTGGGTGTGTGAGCATAGAACAGTTAGCAGCCACGATATGACACGATGAACCTCAGGGGGGCAAAAAGGATATTCACACACTCTGTACAGAACATCCAAGCTCAGCTATACAGTCCGGTCGCTGATAGATTCACTAGTTTGGATGAAAAAGCAGGCAAGATTTTCCTTTACTTACCCTTCTTGTCCACTTTTTAGATGCATTCCACTGCCTATGCATTCCACTTCCTCAAAGCACAGTTCTCTCAGAGGCCATGATCCTAAGTGTGATTCAATCTGAGGCTTGAATCGGGTCATCAAACCAGCAGGCAGCTGTCAAAGGGGTGTTCCCTCCCACCCACAACTGTGTGCTCCTGCTGCCTCCTCTTTGTGGGTGCTGCAGCTCGTATGGCTGCACAGCTGAGACAGATCCAGCCTCTGACCCTACTCAAACCAACCCAGCCCAAAGGAAAGTGTTCCCTCCAGCCAGGTCAGTTCCCTGATCAGACTGAAGCTTGTTAAGGTGAGGACTTGTGCTAGCGTCACCTAGGCAGGGAGGAGGGGACATACAGCCGTGGTCTTGGGGGTGGACAGGACTGCCTCAATTTGCACTGATTGATGGTCTCTCCCCAGCCAAGCTGCATTCTCTTTTAGCACCAGAGGAGCTGGCCATATACTTTCATACTTTCCCAAACTTTAAACTTCAACTTCTGCGAAAACCCACCGTCATTACAGCAAAAGTTTTTGCTAATTTAATGCAGACCGAGAATACAGGTAAGGAAATGCTACGGGCAGAAACAGACAAGTCGTATAACAGGAACAAAAATGTGTTTACATGGGCAAGATGTATGTGTGCCTGGATAGTTCTGAGCCAATTAAAATGCTTTCTTTTGAAATAAGTAGCAAGAACATTGAATTCAGCATGAGGTTTGACATTGACTTCAGTGGGAGATGGATCCCAGCAATTGATCCTGTGGAACAATAGGTAGTAGTCAAAGTTGGGGGGGGCGGTGTTTAATGCAGTTCTGCAGCCATAGAATTTACCACATAATCCACCAACACCTATAAAACAGCAGGAAAAAACAGGCTTTCATTCTACAAGCTTTCATTCTACAGGCTTTCATTTTCAAGAAGTAAAACTTGGTTTGTGATCTGTCTGATTTTCACAAATAGACTTCCAACCCAAAAAGTCTTTCTGAATAAGTTAACAATGTGCAAGAACAATACACCCTTGTGGAGCATTAATCCTGAAAACTAATAATGGCATTACAGAGCCACTCAGTGAGGACTATAGTTTGTCAGAATGCTTAGCCCTCATTATCAGAGATTTTCAGCTGCAGATATCAGGGTGAGAAGCTAAAGGTTGACAGGTGCTTACTGTCAGAGTTTGCTGGTTTACAGATCCCCTCTGTTGTTCCGGACATTAGTGGAGAAAGTTGTGTCCATTCTCCATTCCAAAATTCTCAACTGCTTCCTGTGCCATACGGAGTTTCTAAAAACCCAGCACATTGCCAGCAAGATCTCCAATCTCCCTGGCTTGTCCAGTGTAGGTAAGGTAAGTTAAAAAATGAAAAAGTGTGAGAAGTTTCTAACCAGGGATACGATGCAGTCATCCCAAAGCAGCAAACCACACGGAGCAGGAACTCTGCCACTGCAGGCTGCGGAGCATAGGAGGTCTTAGCAACAGTGCTGTGATGCTATTGCAGCATGCAGCAGGGCTTAAATGGTAAACAGAGAACAAGGAAAACTTCCTTTCCCCTCCGTCCTCCCCCCAGATGTACGGTGTTAGGTTACTTAATTAATTTTAACAAGGGAATGACATTCCCCCTCCATTTGTGCCTTGTCTGGAAAGGATGCAATGTACAAATATCAGTTTCAGTACGTGATCCCCCGCCAAAAAGAATGCAGGGCCAGATCCTGCCAAAATCAGTAGCAAAATCTCTTCTCAGAAAGAATTGGGATTGGTCTTTGGAAAGGAATAGCACACTTCTGGAGAACTCTAATTAATCTATGAGGTACTCAGTGTCTGCAAGGTTGTTCTTAGAAACTAAAATCTGGGCACCTTTGCTTGGAGGTGCTATTTATATCTTTGTATGCCTCTGCGTGCAATAAAAGCCAGAATAAAAACATATAATTAGAGCAGCTTCTAATTGGAATGGCAGGAATTAGGAGAGGAGTGTAACAGCCAAAGTAAAAAACATATGGGGGGGGCGGGAAAGCGAAGTGCTCTGTAGTACACCACAAAAAGAATGCTGCTGCTGAAGTAAACTCTTACGCTGAAGTGGCTACTTAAAACTGACAGCCAGACAAAGGACAATTGAGGTGGGTAAATGAAAGAAGACCTTGCAAGCTGCAACATACCAAAATAAAAAATCCTCTGCAAACTGTACTGCCTTTCGGGGAGGGCGAGCGGGCTGATAAGTTTATTTACACTTTTAAAAAGCACTGCCAATCCCAATTTATCAGTTACTGTCTGGTGACAATTTATTCATTGTTCACTGTTAGAAGCTCGAAGTTACATAGGAAGCATGATTGGTGATAGCTTCTCTATTTCAATATGGTATAATAGAGATAACACAGTGCCCAAAAGCTCTACAGCCGCCTTTTTGTCTGCTTTGTCGCTTTTCATTACTCTATCAGAATCTTCATTTAATATAATCCAAAAAAGCAAGGTAATTGCTTCACTTATCAGTTATCATCGCACTCTCATACTTATCATGTCAAAATTATTTATGTGGATGGCCAAGTTGATCTTGCTGCATTTAGAAGCTTAAAATTTGAATAACTGTTCTGCCAGTTAGGTTATCAAAATTGCAGCATAAGCAATGAGTTTCTTTCTTTCTGGATCTTCGAGGGAGAATAGGGAGCATCTCATTGCAGGAGTGGTTTACCCGTGGCTGAACGCTGCACCAGGAAGACTTACAGCAATTCTGTAGCCTGGCACTCTGAGTGCTGGCGACAGGCTTTATTTGCTAGATGAACAGCTAATAAAAATGGCACGGCTTAAATAGAGACGAGAGAGAGAGACATAAAGGGGCATTGTCAAGGTTGTCATAGGTCCCAAATTAAAATGATAATTTACAGACCTGTGCAATTCTTTCTTGGTTTGTCCCTTCTTTTGAAGCATGTTTCATAGCTCTTTTTATGTATCATTTTTTCTTTATGATTTTGGTAGATGGTAACTCACCTGTTCGAAAACCCCAGAGGCCAAAATAAAACAAAGCATGCGAGTTCGGAAAGTCATTTTTAAAACTTTTTTTTAATATAAAAGAAATTTCCTTCAGACAAGCTCTTGGACACCTTCACAAAGGGTAACAGAGAAAAGCCTATCACAGATACAAATAATATAAAAAGGAATGTGCAAACATTTTTTTCCAGCACAGATGGTGAATTCATGGCATTGCTGTCCTTTCATCACGTTACTCAGACAGCCACAAACCTCTTCATGATAGCTCCTCACAAGCACATTGCAGACCAGTGGACGTTTTGACATGTATGACTTCTCTGAAGTTATTGAACGTGGACAATCTGTTACTCACCATTTGGCAATCTCCTAATAATGACTGCCCAAAAGGTTTTGGCTTTTTAGTAAGAGAGCAGAATAAATCCCAAGTGACTGAGAAGGCCAATCATCCACCCTGAAGGCTGAAAATAGGGCCATCACAAGAGGTTCAAATCGCAGAGATTCTGAGAAATCCACAACACAGAGTAGTATCTGTGTGAAAATTAGTTTTCATCTTTATGAAAAAGAAGGGAGGGGGGATTTAAGGTTAGAGAAGGTACTCTCTGTCTATAAATCCTTTGCATACAGAGAATGGCTAAGTTCAATAATTTTTTAATTATGTTTTCTAACTTGTATGTTCCTGGACTGGTTTTGCTGCCTTGCTTCTTATGCACTAGCAATTGCGGCAGGTTGTGTTCCTGACGATGGCCAACCATGGCACCGTGAGGAGGAAGCGGGGCAAACAGCTTTTAGCACTGCATCAAGCCTTCCACCACTTTCAACTGTCCCTTGTGTTACAGTCTGGGCATTTATATTCTAGACAACCTGCTTGTCATATTCCTCGGTTTCTAAGAAACTTGTAGGATCTATCAAGAGACCCAGTAGGTTCCCAGCACATGAACAAGCTCCAGAGTCACAGGCAGAAAAGTGGCTATTGCTGTGATTCTTTGGCTGGGTGTGAAACAATTCACGATCACAACTCCCTTTGGCAATAATTATTACAGCCTCTGAGGCTTAGTAAATCTTGGGTAAAAACTGCAGCAGAGAAAAGGGCAGAGTTTGAAATCCAAATAGTAATTTCTCAATAGATTGCAATACCAAAATTATGTGGGCTAAACAGAGATCCTGTGCCCAGCCCAGCACTCGGGATACTTCTGTGACATGCATTTTCAGGGCCTCAGTGATGTTTTGACCCAGTGAGTTTGTGGGTTTGGACTTTTGTGCGTTTTATTTACCTTAACAGCAGGCTTCCCGCTCAACACTCATCTCATGTAATGATTACTCATTCAATTAGTGGCACACAGCAGAGAATAGTATTTGTGATATTTTTTTCCCCAATCTCTGTTCCCTAGGGGGAGGGTTCTAAAATATATTTTATAAGCGTACCCGGACAGTCATTATCCAGATCGTGTTATGGGTTTTGTAACTTCACAATGTATTTGATTGAAACATCATAGCTCTTTCCAGGACAAAGGCTTGTAACATTACAGATGCAGGGAACAGAGAGGTCAGCAGTTGACAGCTGGTGGTTGGAGACACACAGTCACAATATTCCCCAAGTTATTACAAAAATATTTAACTGAACAATGATGGAAGAAAGTAAAAAACCTAGTAAACATTAAAAGTAAACATAATTGTTGCAAATTTAATTAAATCTCTGCTGTCTTTGATGTGATGGCTGATCTGTAAGTCTTTCAATTTCTTTGCTTTAATATCAGCATTTCCTCAGTCTAAACCTTTTTGAGACAGTAGCGTTTTATCTCAATTATTGCTTTTTCTCCATCGGTCTTTAAATATAATCTCATTTGCCTTTATGGATACTGTAACCCTTCTGAACAGCTTTTAACCTTTTTAAAAATCGCCTTGACCTGAGAATGCCCAAAGTTTTTTCTTCTTCCTCCTCTGATTTTTTTTTTAATGCAATATTGAATAATAGAATTTGGACAGATGAGTGATTTCCTATCCAGAGACCTGCACATATAGCTCAGGATGCTAGAACAGAATTTTTGTTTGAATAATAATAACAAAAAAATTAAAATACCTCTATCTAGCTTTCTGCTAGCAAAGAACCTTCAGCTCTGACCTCCATTTCAGTGGCAGCATTGTAACCTGTGCCACCACAATATTAGCTTTATCTTTTCAAAGGAAAAAAACCCTCTCTTTGTACAGTAGCACATTAGCTTCAAAGAACACTTACCTCAAGAGTCCAGCTCATCCTTCTGGTAAATTTAAGGAATACTCAGCTTAAGATTGTCTGTTTCAATCACGGATAAAGTAGATAACTTTGTGTCCAAATGTTACAAAGCAAGCTTTCTGTCTGCTTTGTCTTTTCTCCCCACCCTTTCAGCTTTATTTTCTCATTTAGTATCTAACAAAGCTGCAGGCTAATGGAAGAACGATACCTGAGTACAGCTAACCCTCCTGCACTTTGATTGTAAATGTAAAAGTTGTTATTCACCCAATTCAGTAGCTCTGTGCATCTTAGATGGCAGGGGTGGGGAACAGATCTCCCACATACAACACCTACAGAGCTGGTGGTGCATTCTTTGGCTCACCAGCTTGGCCAAGAAAGTTCAGTGCTGCGCTGGCCGTAGCTGTGGACCTTACATCTGCCCGCCCTGTGTCAGCTCGCATTTCCTTTACTGGCTTACACATGAGAAAGGTGCATACGCTTCCTGAACCAGCTGGCAGTGTGCGCACCCTGGAAGACTTTCCCCAGTGAAACCTTCCATCTTTCCTGCCAGTCTGTGATGAGTGTGCCAGCTCAATAGCATAAGGGTTTTCTGGTACTCTCCCTTGAGCTATCATTGCAACGAGCATCATCTTCTCTTCCCTTCCTACATACACACGCAATTTGAGCATCAACATCCAGAACCTTGCTTTCCACTGTGATTACAATTACCTATCCAAGCAGCGATGCTTAAAATTGAAGTATGGTTCATGAGAACAAAAGGCTATACCTGTGAGCACCCTAATGTGTTGAATAACCGTGCCAGGTAGCATTACATGTGTCTAGCAGAAGCCGCTTTAAAAGACCATCTGCCAGAATAGGTTGGTACTTGTAGTTTTAAGGGAAAAGAGTGATTTTAATAAGTCGATTATTAGGTTCAGCTACATCTCCCTAGACACAGGCAGTAGCCTTATTGCCCAAAATAGAGCATGTTTAATAGAAAGTAGGGAAATAGTAGCTGCAGTGATCTCGCCCTGGATGAACACACGCAGACACGTGTGTATAGCTGAGGATTTACGTGGAAATGTCTTTATACTGTTGGTGATTTTTTTCGCTTGAATTATGATTGCCTTAAATGATATATATTTTGAGAGTGTAACATTGCAAAAGCAAACTTTAACAAAAGGGATATTTATTCTTCAGATTTAAAATTAATTTCCTGTATTTTTCTGGGATTTTATCCTATCTAAGCTGTAACCTTATGAGAAGAAAAATGAGAAACTATTGCTTCACACTGAGACCAGTATCAGATGAAATATAAATGTAATGGTTTCTCTAAATGTTAACCCACTGCAACACCCTATCCCTGAACTAAAGATCTGCAGGCTGTTTTAGGTTAGGGTACTGCTCCTCTCCATGTTAGGTAATCCAATGTCATTTAAGTAAAATAAATTGGAACTACTCAAGGAATAAAAAGAGGTGAAAGTGCAGAATCTGGTTTGGATAAAAGTTTAATTCTTCAGTTCCAAGTGACATAGCCCTTACAGGAAGCAGAGCAAACCCAGACAGGAGTGGCCAAGTAATGAAGATGGATGCATCTTGTTATCAGCAAGCCATTTACTAGGGCTTGATGTAACCTTAAACATTGCAGATAGCTCAATGGCACTTGCCACTAAGCCTCTAATTAATGAATAGCAGGCCCTAAATTAACAATGTGCATTTACAGATGAATTCTGGGCACTCATTAGACGATGTTCAAATATCAAGCAGTAACTGTTAGGTTTATTCCTTCTGGATTACTGTATACAGTGTTTGTTTGCTGGGAGTTTTCACAGGAGGTTTTGTGTGCTCAACTGCTGTGAGCCCAGGTGCACCTCAGGAAAGGGTATAGTTCACTTGAGGAGGGCAAGACGGAGTAGCTGTAAACCAGGCATTGTAACACCTGTGCAGCAATTTAAGGAGGATTAGAATGAGGCTCTGTTCAGCCTTAACTGCAGTGGGAAAAGGGGCTCAATGACTTGGAGCCCTTCTCAGACCTCCATTTTATATTACCCCACACCAGTGCCTTCCAAGGTGACCTGGAGCAGGACCCAGGAGGGTTCAGTGGTGGGATATAGTTTAGTAAATGACTAGTTCCTCCACCAGCTTGCGTAAGAGTGTTGCTGTGGACGTGGTCTTGCATCCAGCGCCCCAGCTTCTTGGTCAGGGAGACAAAGAGATGAGGAGTTCAGGAGTAAATCCACACCTTATCATGTATGTGCCAGTCAGATGGTAGTTTAGAGCAATAATGGCGCTAATTATTTGGATGGTCCTATTGTACATGTTGTGCTTGAGGAGAAAACAACAGTGCGGCTGTAAGAAATGTAGCAGGACACGCTGCTACATCTGCTACGTCATATCTTTATCAAATCGAAAGAAGTTTAAATCACCTGCTGTGCTGAGCGATAATGCAAGTGAGAGAGAATGAGCCTTTCAGAAATATTGGTGTAAACTGGGATTGAGGTCAAACAGGGAAAGCTGATTTAAGCAAAGTCAGAATTGAATCCAAGGTCCCTGAAAAATTAGACAGACTGTTCTCTGTAAATGGAAAGATAACTATGATTTTCTGGGAACAGATCCTTTCAGACCAGTAACTTCAGTATGCAGCAGCATGAGGTTGTCTGTGTTATTAATGTTCTTGTTAATGTGCCATCCAGCATGATAAGTTCAGTGATACTTTCTGTAAAAAGAAAAAAAAAGAAAAGGGGGAGGGGAGGGGGATGAGGAGAGGAGAGACTAGAGAATAAATTACGCTTTTCAGAAAGGCATCCTGCACACCGTCTTATCCCAGGACCGTTCTCCGTGTCAGAAAAGTTTTAATGTAACACCAGTCTGCTGTGATGTAGAATTACTAATACGATTGGTGTTCCTGCGGTATGACATACAGAAGAGAAACATCCACTCTGAGCAGAGCTCACTTTCAGCTGCGCCTGCAAACATTTGAGGTCTCCGCACAGGCTGTGTAAGCAGGATCCCATGCACATTCCACATAATACAGTGCCATGCGTCCAGTTCCATTTATGGGCAAAATGAAACACAGGCTTTTCTTTCTATGGATCGTTCCCACATCAGCCTTTCCAGAGTTTAATGTGAACAAATTTAGGAAAGGAGCACTCCCATAGCTTCATGCGAGCTGTTCAAAACCAGCATTTTTCAGATTTAAAGTTTTTTATAAAGCAAACACAAACTTTTACTTAATAAAGGAGTATTCTGTAGAAAAGATAACTGATGCAATTTTGTCACCTGGATTTTCCTTTGTGATTTGTTGATAGAAGATGGGAAAAGCAACTGTCTCATGCACCTTTCCCAGCTTCTTTTCACCGTAGAGGACTAAATGCATGCTACCCTGTACACGTGTAAGGTGATGCTGTTCTAGTACCTGAGAGTTGTTTTCTTTTATCTTTGAACAAAAAACTTTATTTAATAATGCTGAGAAATATTTATTATATATATAAAATACATATAATACTGAGAAACCAGTATTATTTCTCATGAAGAGAAAGCTCTTCCACCCTCTCTTTTTGTTACTTCCTTATAGAATTATCTCTGAAGCTTTCCCTAGCATCCTCGCTCATTTTCTCTGCAACTATTTTGAAAAAAAGGAATCCATAAATTGGCCGTGAATATTCTTAGTTACCAGTGGATAAGGTGACAGCGACTATAGGAACTTTCCTGTGCTGTGAAATGCCAGAAAAATGCAGTGGACTGTATTTAGTAGGATCTTTTTTGGATCATTATTGCTTATTAATGACAGTACAAGCATCTTGCTCTCAATGCAGTTTGAAAAAAATGTGTAAAATCACAGTAAAACTGTTAATATGAGTTTCTTAGAGTTCTGAATATTCGTCCCTCTTATTTCTCCCATACGTGCACCGTAACGTTAGTTGGCAGCATTTGACCTGTAGTTTTGTATTTCTAAAACTGTCCTTACTCCTCTTTTCCAGTCACAGGAGCCAAGAACTGCAGCGGAGTTTGTAGAGGCACACATTAACTTGAGCTCAGTCCTGCAAGCTACATTCCTTTCTGAATATGTTTCAACCTGACGTCGCTCTTCCTCAAACTTCTCACAAATAAAGATGTGATTCATATAAACTTCCACTCCTCACGCTCTGCCAACTCTTCATTTGCTTTTGGCAGACTTTGTGGGCACTTCTGATTCTAGAGAGGAATGACAAACTCAGCACCTTCCCTGTGCCGCACCACAGGCAGCATGGCAGTGGCAGGGGGCTGCAGAGCACAGCAAATCCTCTTCCTGAGGAGAGTGTGTGCCTGGGAGATCATGGCATAGGTTGTTTCGTGAACAGCACTTACCCTGCACAGTAAGGGAGGTGCAGAGGGCCCCCAAAGTTCTGTGGACCAGGAGAAGGAATAGAGTTGTTTTTCTTTTGGCAAAGAGCTACCCTACCCCGCCTGTGGCCCCAGACCACCTGTGGGAGGAGTAAAGGGTTTTGTCCATATCAGACTTTACCTGGTTATGTCAGACACCTCCATCCTTTGGAAAAGCAAACCTATTGGTTGATTTTGATACCGATTTATATTCCTTAATGCAACGAGCCATGTGTTCTGCTTGGAAGAACAGTCATTACTACCCCGCCACTTTCCTCAGTAAAGACAAAGTAGTTTAAAGTTATTGACAGGTTTATTCCTTGTTGTGCTTCTTAATGAGCCAGACTGTACCATACTTTTTGGTTCAGAGCCTGGTGAACAGGCTCTTGCCATGGGATTAATGCATGATTTTCTGTTGTCTTCCCTTTGAGATGTCGCATATGCCTAAACGTAAAGCAGTCAAATCTCCTGAAAAAGCATTTGTGCTGTCTTTATGGACATATAAATGCCTCTAAACAAGATACAAAGCAGACCCTGAAAGTCAGGTGGAGGTATTAAGTGAGGTGGAGCTAGTGACCAACTATGAGAGACCATTTTGTTCTCAAAGTTATAGTGAAGTATAAAGATTGAAAAAAATTATTTATAAAAGAAGTAATGAAATCCACAGGAATAAGAGATCCCAAAGCTCTGGAAGGATAAGATCACAGGATCAACAAAGACAGAAAAAGAGAAAAGAAATCTAAACTAAAACAAAAAAGAAGATGAAGAAAAGTGAAGAGTGGTAGGTGCACCTTACAGCAGCTCTTCTGTCCTTGGAAGCAGTATATCATTTACTGTAGCACAGCCATGATATCCATTTATCATAAAACCAATGTGGGGTATCATGCAGACCATCTGTGAGTCTTTCCAAGGGTGAAACAGATGGTATAAATTGTCTCCAAGTGTCAAGGCAGAGGGGCCATGATTCTTGCAATGCAGCAGAACTGCCCCCACCAGCAATTTGCAGGATGTGCTTAATCCACTTTAGTTTGTTTGAACAATGAAGTTCAAACTAGCACGTAGCTAGGAGCTCTCTCAAGTCTAGAATGGCCACTCTGTAGAAATTCTCTGTAGAAATTCTGGGCAGAAATTACAGTGTTTGTGGCAAGCCCCAAAATGATGTGGAGAACTGTATAAATTAAGGTGTTTAAAATAACACTGAGCTAATATCTGAACTCTAAAGATACAGAAGATGTTGTCTTCTGAATTATGAGTCAGTGGCAATGATGTTATGCCTGTTTATATCAGCTGAGGGTATAACCTAAGCTGGTTTTCATATATTTTTTCCTTATTGCAGTTTACAGTGAACCTCGGAAACCCACAGGTGAAACCTGTGTCCCTATATATGTTATTTTTTCTCTATCAAACATACTCCCTGACATGTTACTGTAGAACTGTTTCTGTGTACTAAGCTCCAGGCACTGCACTTCTTTAAACATTTATAAAACATCGAAAAGGGAGACTGTTGTCCCAAGGGGTTGATAACAGGACATAGAGGTCTCACCTCTCTTGATTCTCTCCTAAAGTAGGTCGGTTTTAGACTACAGTACTGGTCCAAACCTAGCCAAAATCAGTAATGAGATTACAACTGGGCCATGAGTAATTTATTCGTTTGTTTGTTTCAGATGGCATATCTGCGGGCTGTCCACATTGACTTATGTCTTTTTGCCATTTACATTTGTTTAGCCAAATCTCTTCTAAGAAATGTTAATCCATCACATTAGCCGATTGCTCAGCCGTTACTGGTCAGGTAACTCAGGTACAATCGGTTCCATCGCCAGATTGGATAAAACCCTACATGCATTTCTCATTTGGAAATGTGCTCTGTAGGAATTATGATTAGTACAGATGTTGCTTCTTAATTTGTGAGAGCACCATGTCTACAAATTTGTTCAAAACATTGAATAGTCTGTGTATTTACCCTGTATGTTTTGTGTTACACCCAGTGGATGAGGCCAAAAATATCCCAATTACCTGCCCTTTATCCAGCAGTCAGTATAAAAGACAATAATGATTTTACTCAAATTCTCTCTCTTTTTTTTTTTTTAATTGATAGCCAAAGATCAAAGAACAGTTCCCAGATAAAAAAGTTGAGCTGGGGAATGTGTGGAGATGCCATTAAGGATCTGCCAGTCCTCTCTGCCCATCCTCCTCCCTGCAGCGCACACTGTCCTACGCTGAACGCAGCCTTAGCTCTGTGCCACAGTGCTTCCTGACAGAGAGCCACCAAGCATGGCCCATGGAGAGGAGAGCCCAAGGCAGAGTGTTCCTGTCCCCACACCTCTTCATCCCATCTCATTAATCAGCCAGGCTGTATCAGATACATACGTATCTAAAGTATTGCGTCATGTCTTATTCGTTTCAGTCCTGATTAGATCTCTAGGACAGGGAGGAAAGCTATAAATGTAAAGAATATAACTATCACCTGTCTTTATTCTGGTCAACGCCTAGAATTCCGCACCTGGATAATGCAAATCTTTTCTTTAGTATTGGCCAAGTGTATTCATAGGTTCGAGGCCTCTTTTTCAGACCCTTTTTGAGGACTTTGGGCTACGGAAATGTTTTTCACTCAGACCTGGTGTTCAGAGAGGCTAACCTGCTGCCTCTGGTGTCACAGCCACAGCAGAGACTGCCAGGAGCTACCTCTGGGGCTAACGCCAAGAGCAGCAGAGCGGCACACAGTTTAGCCGCAGTATTCATCTGTGCACTTTTGGAGCTGTCAAGTCAGCGTAAGTGCTCATCAGCCCTACCCAAGCACAGGTTCTTTGATGTGTGGCACAGAGTGAGTTTCTAATACTCATGGCTTTGAATAAGGCCTGAGTTTGATGAGCAGTAAGCACGCACCAGTCTATTTGACAATTCAAATGGGGTTGAAAAGCTGGTTCCCAGCTTCGCTTCTTTTGCTCAGACCTATAGTTTTATTGTTCTTAGAAAATAATTGTCTTTCATCGCATATAAACTGCAAAGTGTTGTTGTGGGTAGTAGAACTGGAAAGCAGTTTTCAGATACACTTGGCATTTGTGTGCTTAGTGCTAGAGGTGGCCATGTTGCTGAAAAATGATGTTGTCTGTGATGCCAACCATATGACAATTAACTCAGCAGAGGAGAGTGTGTGAATCCATTTCCAACCTGTTTTAATAATAGGGTACCAACCAAAATGCTTTCTCCAGTGGTTAAGCCAATATTAAATTCGCCTAGAAACTTGTTTACGGGCTTTTCCACTGGGTTCGTCTATTGCCAGTGTTGTGAAGGACATCAATTTTCAGTAAGACAACCGCCTCCAGCCCTGGGATTGGAAACGCCAATTGTAATTAAAACCCTTTTTTTAAACAAATGCTTTTTGCAGTTTAATTATGGCAAGAAACGCTTCTTGTTTTGTGAACTTCCAGACTGTTGAGCTCAGCAAAACTCTGTTTAGCGTTCCGCAGGC
>NW_010407269.1:359-9644 GCF_000710305.1 Buceros rhinoceros silvestris | reverse complement strand
GTCCTTGATGTCAGTGGTGCACTTACTACTCCAAACACAACACTGGATAGTCAGCCTTAAATAAAATCTGAACAAACTGTACTGCACCCAGGTTAAAAGTGCTGTAAACACTGATTATTTGCAACCCACATTTAATCCTAACCATGGCTTGTGAATATTTTCCCTCTTTGATATTTTTGTTGTCATCACAGTGTGAGTCACACAACCTATCAAAAGTGCAGATATAAACTACAGTCATTTTATATGTTTCTAAACAATGAAATCAGAAAGAGAAAAGTAATCTCACAACAGCTAAATCTTTTCTGTTTTCCAAAGGCTCTTATTGGTGACATTTCTCCCTGCACAGCTGTTTCTGCAATCACATAGCAACATAGCTCTTGAAATAACTTTTTGGTACTCAATATATAAGGTGAGCGTTCAGAGAAACTGATTCCACTCAAATGCCACGTGTTTAAATGCTAAACGGCATCAAAACCAAAAAGAAAGAAAGAGTGACAGTCCAGTGGAGGAGGCCACTGCCCTGTTTGGATGACTGAGTTCCCCTATTCTGCTATTAGTGCTTTTTTCTTGAGTTTCAAAGCAAATGACAAGCAAGTGGGTGTAGCAGAGTTAACTTGGTACAGTGCCTGACCATCTCATAGCTTGCCCTCCTGCAATCCCTCACGGGATTCAGGCTTGCTAAGACCCCGATCTGTTCTCTGTTGAGACATGCCTACAGCCTCCTCAGACTGCTTCTAAATATTGCCATTTCAGCTTCTAAACTATGCATTTGAGAATCTGCTTCTAGCAGGGCCCAGCTGGACTTTTTAGGAAGCATCAATATATTTTGAGTGAGAAAAGCTATGAAGATGAGACAAACAGCTAGCATCTAAACACTCTCAGACTTGGAGAATTTCAGATCTTCATCTAAACTCTATGGTTTTGGCACCCCTTCCTTAAAGAAAGCATCTGCATTTTTCTGAGCTGCCCTTTTCCCCAAGTTTTAGCCTCTACCTAAAAGCCACTCTGCTCCTTTTTTCTTCTAACTGTGGAATAAAATGCGTGTGGTCCCCCTGCTGAAGCAGCAGCTTCTCCTTGCAGTCTTTGCCTATACCAGTTCAGTTTCTCCCAACCAGCAAATCCCAGTTCTCCCTGGTGCCAGAGTGATGAAGTGGTTATCAGCTCAGCTACCAAGTGCTGGCTAGAAGTGAATTCCAGATTTTTATACCTTAATTTTTTGCAGCTCTTTAGAATTCATGTCCGAGCATGTATGGAGTTTAACTGCCGGGCATGATGAGGCCTGGGGAAAGACTGCCACAGGTCTTATTGAATAACTGCAGCAGCAATATTGAAGGCAGAGAAGAGTTCTTGTCCAGACAGGAAGTGCAGAGATAAATATTCAGCTTACTGAGCGATGGAGTTGGCTGTTGTGTTTGCAAGAGCAAAGTGGAAGTGGCCACTGCTGTACACTTCAATGTAAATGCACGTTTATCAAGCTCAGGTTTATTCAGCTCTACAGCCTGCCTTGGGCTCACCTCTGTAAAGAAAGTTCAAGGCAGGGGGAATATCACGAAGAAAAAGGAATCAGAGGTTCAAAGGGAGGTGTTGAGAGACGTGGAGCTGCATATAGTAAGAAGCAAGAGAAGGTAGAAAATGGAATGCAAGAGGTCGTTATTATTTCTTTAATGAGCAGAAGTTCTTTTCAGGATGCCTTACTTTTCTGAGACTTGCACATTTTGCAGTTGTATTCAAGTGTGGAAAAGGGAGAGCTCTTTTTCCTCTTTTCTGAGCACAGTGTATCATTCTCTGTGCTTTCTAAGCTATAAAATTAGCACTAGCAGATATAATACAAAGAGACACAAAAGAATTTGCAGTCCCAAGCCTTCTGAAGTTTGTATGACCTACTATGGATAGTCCTTGTAACACAGCCTCGAAGGGAAGCAAAATGCCCAATTGCTGTTGTCAGCTTTCAGTGAAAGTTTCTTCTGTGCTTCCTCAGCATGCACCACTAAATTGAGCATTTGTCTGAGACCACTTAGAAATTCTCTCATGCCAATAATTATTTTTATTCTATGACATTTCTTACAATTTCTCACCACAAGGTTTGTAGCCACTCTAGGTGAAGTCAGCAGAACACACAGGGTGGTCAGACCTCTCTTCCACACCAGCTCTGCCCATACCAAGATATGGTCATTACGGGCTCATTTTGAAAATGTTTCCTATCTAGAAAGGCAGAGAGAAGTAGAAGATGCTGTCAGTCAATATTCAATGTTCAATAGCTTCAGTGACGGAACTCATTTTTTCACTGCCATGATAAGGATGGCAGGGATAGGGATGTCACATGCCAGAGATATTGAAAAAAACCGTTCATCATTTCCCCCCAAACAGAAGTTTTTTCCAGTGTCATTAGTGTACGTGTGAAATACTGACATGAATTATACCAAGTCAAGTAACGTTCAGGTTCCATTATCTTACAAAATAACATGCCTTGGATTATTATGATAATAATGCTACTATATTGTGAAATGTTTGCATGCCATCTTCCATTCGTATCAGCTGTATAGGATGTCAGGTATGTTGCGCTTGCAATGATTTTAGAAATGTAATATTTTCAAGTTCAGAAAGTTAACAACTTGGGCTTTTTACTTTGCACGTCGTAACCTTTTATGTCATCATTTGGTGAGATGAGGTTAAGACACAGAGGCACATAAATTGGTGACCTCAGATCTGTGATTATGTTATTGCTGACCCTCATCACATCTAACATTACGCTATGCAGCACCGGCCACAGGAAAAAACCTACCCAGAGAGAGGAGGTAGAGTGTAACTTGTTCACTTGCGAATAGTTATGTTGTGATAGATTTAAGTCAGGATAGTTACGCTGAAGTCAGTTTTACATTGCTGAGGATTTGGTTACAACATCTTCTCAATCTGCATTGTAGATTGAAATTATATAGAGATCCAAGTTCCATTTTTTTTTTCTGGAACACCTTAAGTAGCATAAATTGTACAAAGCAGCCCTAAAGAAGGGAGCCCTTCTCAATGACTTCAGACTTACCCTCTTCCTGCAACCACGAAAAGATTCCTGATGGGTCTTGCTGATTTCCAGCTGCTGTAACACCTCCTGAGTCAGAGCCCAACGAGTGACCCGAGTGCAGCTCACCAGCCACCCTTCCTTGCAGCAAAACACACATGGCAGGCTCCAGAGGGCACAAAAGGGCTCTGAGAATGGCATTGCCCACACACAGACACCTTCTGGAGCCAGATGTGTGCTTCTTGGACATGCTGTCTGATACCATGGCAAACTTTTAACGTACAAAATTGCTGTGACTGTGTTGCTGTCAGCTCAGGATAATTGGGGAAGGGGTTTTCTACTCAAATTACATTTTCCAATGTAGAGCAGAGCTGTCTGTGCTGTGATCTGTCCTGAGGAGTTTGTGAGCAGCTGTACACATTCTAGAGCACCAGCTGCAACAGGGAATGACTTTCCCATACACCAGTCTAATTTAATTCATGAAGCAGATTTCATTCACCTGCTCTTTAAAACTAGCCTGGGAATCTGAAAGTGGTGCAGGCACACAGGCAGCAGCAGAAATGGGCCCTTTAAGGCTTTATCTCCAGAGACATTGTGTCCCAACTAACCTTTGAGAGAATGAAGATTCACAGTGCCAGTGTCTAATAACTGTATCTCACTCCATTACAGGTATTTCAAGGCCATTCTGCGTAAACAGTGTGCATTGCTTTGTGTCTTAATCTGTAAATCAACCAAGTATCTCGCTTGCAGATATATGTTAAGGTTTAATGAATCTCCTGCTATAAAAGCGTTGCTCAAGACTAATGAACAAACAAATATTTGTTTAAACCCCTTTGTGAAAGTAAAACAAACTTTCAACAACTAGTCATGTAGTTATTGTCACATGAGTCATCACTTAGGTGCCTGGCTCTCTGCTGTTATCAAGTGATGCCAATAGTTTCACAGCATTTCTTCACTCCCTTTTTCCCCCTTTCCTCCCCCACTTTCAGCACAGACTCCAGCGAGAACCTGTCTGGAGAGTCTTTTTTCAGTGGCAGAACTCTCTCTCCTTCAGTGTCATTTGGGCTGTAGTGGCAGCTGATCCTCTTGCTGTCTATAAGGTTAGGGTGGCATTTTGTGGCCCACCTCAGCCCCATGGTCCATCCAGCAGCTGTTTGCTTCAGCACCACCCTGGAGATCCTGCTGACTAGGTGAGTGCAAGCACAGATGCCCCCTCCTGTTTTCCCTCTCCCTTGATTTCCAGGAGAGCTATCGGGGAGTTTCGGCTCGGTGCAAATCCTTTTCCAGCTGTAGATGTGCCAGCAGTGGGGCTATCTTCCTTCCAACAGCTTGTCACCATTTCTTTGACAAAAGTTAGCATCTCCTTCCAAGCTGCCAGCTAAGCTGTTTGTGTGAGCAGTCCCTAACCTGACTCAGTCACAATGAATTGGTTTACTGTGAGCAATTCAAGTAGCGGGGCTTTGGCAACCAGCCCCATAGCTGGGGCGGTGGCCATTTCAGCAGCTGAAGGAGGATGGACATCTTTTCCCATAGACTCAAGAGCATCTGGAAAGTTCTCATACAATTCACCTTCCTAGTACATAGTGTGGACTTAAAAAGTGGACTAATAACAGGGACTTATTTCTTGTGTTACTGGGTGGTATTAAAATTGCATGTCAATGCTTGTTTTATTTTTATTCTGCTACTAAACAAGCTGAAGGCTTTAAGGATATTTTTTGTTCTGCTGTGTCAGAGGGGTCTACCCTGGATGGAAAAGAAAAATCAATGTTTCAGGGTTGTGTAACTGGGTTTTTTTCTTGTGTTGATTGTTTCATTATGAGGATGGAATTAAAAATCCCTCCTAGACAGTACTTAAAATATCAAAGTCATTGTTTAATGCCTTTGAGTCACTGTACAACTAATTCAATTGCACAGCGTAGCGCAGTTTCACGGTATGTGAAACACAGATAGTAGAGAGGAATGATTGGAAAGTTGAATAAACAGCATTAGTTTGCAAAGTCTGAAACTTTCTGATGACTTCTTTTGCAATGATCCAGCACAACAGCTCGTCAGCAGAAGTGAGAGCAGGGACTTGTAAATCCAGAGCCCCTACCTCCTCCACCTGAGTTAAGCTAGCTGGGCTGATGCTGGCAGGAGGCTCTTCTCCCTCCTCTGAACCAGCCACTGGAGGTGGGCTGGGTCAGCACTGGCTGTCAGCAGCTTTAATAGAGGCAGGCAAGGGTCAAAGCTCTGATAATGGCCATAGTTTTGTAAGATGCTTTACCAAAGGATGAACCTCAGCTGTCCAGGGACAGAGGCAGCAGAAGGTTTGGCCACAAGGCACTCAGGAGGGCCATGCACAGCCAACCTGGGCTGCTGTACATTGAAACTGGTGCTGTGTTTGGCACCCAGTAACCTACGAGGACCAGGGGTGCTTAGTGATGGGGCAGGGATTGTAGCTCTTGTGATTCTGTCAGTAAAGGGTCATTTCGTGGTCAGCCTGGTACATCTGACTTCATACTCAAACCTGAGAGGAGACAGTAGAGGAATTCTTCCAAATACACCAGGGGTTACTAGGGAAAGGTGCAGATCTGTCTGACTGATTTGTGTGAGTCCTGCTGCTGTCATAGAGGAGATTGTCCCAGATATTTACTGAAGTTATCTTTGGGCTGGCTTTGTGATGTAAAGCTGCAATATTTTCCCTATTTTACAAATGACAATCCAAGGCACAAAGGAGCTTCAGCTTTGCCTCTCCTGTCACTTTAAGTGAGGTAGTAGCAGTGCAGACATACCTGGGTTGGCTCTCATTTAGCTAGGTGTGGTATTATTTTGCCCACAGATTAAAAGTTTCTTCTGATGCAGGCCTTATGTGGGTAGAAACAAACAGACCCGGGGCCATATCTACTCTCTGAAAACACCCATTAGCCTCCTTATTAGTCTCACCAAAATTGCTGCAGCTACTATGCCTAAATTAAACATTGCATGACCCAGCCTCCTTACCCACATGTGGATCTCACAGTGAATGTCCACACCTGGATCTGAGCTAGATGTTAACATACACGCGAGTGCTGAACCAAGCATCCCACACCTTGCCCTCAAAGCCAAACTGAAACTGCATATTCTGGACGTATCAGTGGTTGGTAAACCATGCTGTGGGAGTAAAACACACACCTGATCATGAATTCCTGCTTTGGTTTCATTTATTCCCACATGAAAACAAACACAAAGAAGTAAGTATCTTGAAGCTATCACGGTCACCATTCAAATGTTGATGCTTAGTGTTTGAGACTGATTAGTATTGCCGCTGAATCACAGATATTTCCTGTATTAAGTGGCCCTAAATAGCGATTGTCAACATTTTAATGACAACAGCTTTATTGTAGTAGTGGCAGTTTGGCAAAGAAGGAAGGTAGGAGTGGGATTAGTCGTTAATGGACATCCTGAGCAGGCAGAGATAGGAGAAGAAAAGGAGCAAAAAATGGGAAGGACAAAGAAGCACACAGATGCCTGTAAAAGTTTCTGACAAGTTAAAAGCCTCAGAAACAAATTTGAGTTTAAAAATGCATTTGAAAAGTTACACGCTCACTTTTGTGCAGCGTGACAATGGTGGAATGCTAATAACATTTAATTTCCCTTGACTTCTAACCTTCTTAACCTGCTGTGCTCCTAGAACAGCGCTGTAAATCAAAATATGCGGTATTGTATGGTGAACATGTGTATTGAGTCATTCCAGACTGCCTGGTGCTTTTTAAAAACAAAACTCACAATAGTGTTTGTGCTGTTTTTCATTTTTCATAGACCTTTCCCCTCAATCATGCTGCAACTGGTTAGGGTATGTATTAAAAATACAATATAAAAAAGGGAGGGAAGATGTAGGGGTAGACATAATACCGCAGAAAGTACAGCACAGATGAATAGGCCAAAGTATCCTTGACGTTACTTTCCCCTTTGTTCTAAGTGTTCTTCCAATTTCAATAAAAACAAATTGGAATATTGCCTGGGGTCTACTAAATCATTAGTAAATTAAGAATCTGTTTTTAATAACATTTCACTTGTAAATAATGCATTAATTGACTGGCTTGAAAGTTAGCTTGAATGTTAGAAACTCTGGCACTAAATGCGTAATGAAAGAAGTGTGCTGTTCAAGGAGGCTGGATGGTAAATGTAACAAATTAAATATGACAGTTGATATTTGTGAAAATGGTGATATAATTAGAGAACACCTGCAGCTGTTTTCCAACCAAAACAACAGAAATTAAACATGTATAAAGTATGTGTGTCATATTTTCTCTTGGCAAGTTTCTTTTGTTCTCCTTAGGGCTTTCTTGTGGGGATTTTTTTTTTCCTTACTTTTGTCAGGTCATATGATTAACCAAGCAACAAGTGTCTCTTTGTCTGATGCTGCCATTTATTATATCTGTAAGTGAACATTTTGCAGAGTAAAGGCAAAGCACATGAATCTTATTTACTGAGAGCTGGAAGTTACTAAAGCACATGACGCATGCCCAAGCATATTTCAAGCATGGGTGCTTGGGAATAGTCAAGAATTACACCAGGGCTCTTTGCACGTGCTTCTCATCTGCAGGCAGCATCCTGGCGTTGGTAGTCTTAGGATTTCCGTAAACTAAAAGGTGAGGTGATGTCTAAGCATTACATATGCGTAGCTTTCCCTCCTGGCACATGGGCAGTTTAAACAGAATATGATGTTGCCTTAGCCATCCCACAAGTGTTTTGAACACAAAGTTTCTAACAATAAAGGCAAAATGTCAAGTTGTTAACAACATAGATACTCATGCCACAACTGGTGAAATTGTGAAGCATAACGACCAAAGATGGCCAAAACAATAATTTTGATCTGGAACCAAAGATTCTGGGTTTTTCTGTTCTAGAACTCTGTTCTATCTATCCTTGCTTCATTCCAATTGGTGTGCAAGTGAGCGTCCTGCCAAAGGAGGTAGGATTTGGACTTGCAAAAGCAGGAATCTCTAAGCTGAGTCTCTTTAGAGTTACAGCAGTAGCAGGGCACTGGAATTACTCTGGTATAAATAAGCAGAACCTGTATGGTACAGCAAATTTCACTCCCACTTAAAGCCAAGTGACCATTTTGCCTGGTCGTAGAGTTAATGGTTATAGAAACTATGCAGTTGGGCTGAGTGTGAAGCACACTGAAGCCAGTACCACCCATGTTCCCAGGCACTCCACTTGAGGAAGGACTTCACGTTCTCCCAGGGTCGTTTTTGCCAGGCTTTGACATAGAGCAAATTCCCCACAGAGAAAGGAAAAACAATACCAGGACAAGGCAAGCGGTCCTCACCGCAGGACTCGGCTCTCACTGGGGCTGCTCGGTGGGGAGTTTTCTCTATGGCTGAGGCACAAAGAGTGAAATTACGTGGGGAAGGTCCCACTGCACCACACAAGCAGCTGTGGGTAATTCTTCAGCATGCCCTTTGTCAGCTGTTAGAAACACAGACACTCGTAAACAAGGGAGAACAGGAGACCAAAATTCACTTTAAAATAAGCAATGAGGACTTTGATTTGAAATGTACGAACAGGATAGATATGTGCTGTTTAAATAAACAACGTACCAGCCGATGGTGTCAACTTTGCTTTGGGGGCCGCAATACCTTTGTTACTGGGCTTTGTATCTGTCTTGACTAGGGCCGTGTCAAGCAGCCGTTGAGATTGACTTTGATGACAGATAGGATGTACGGTACACGACACTGGAAGCATGGTATCATGGAGACAAATTGTGCAACGGCTGAGAGAATCTTCACAGCTTCCAGAAACGGCACGATTCTTCCCTGTGGATGCAAATATATACATTTTGTGTGTCTTAAAGTTTCAGACTTGGGTATAGCTGCTCTTGCAGGTACCTGTTAGTATGCAATCACTCCTTTTCTCCACTGCATCCACCCAGTCCAACAAGACGTCTGTTCCCACCCTGCAGGTTCTGGATAGCTCACTCCGCCTGCTCCGTTTATTCCTATAGTGGTATATATGACAGTTATGGCAGAGAAGTTCTTTGCCGCCTCCAAGGACAAGGCAGTAATAACGTTTCACAGAAAGCGCACCCTGCTTTTCTTGTGGTAAATTACACAAGGGCAGAGCTGGGCTAGGCCCGCCAACTTGCACAGCTCTCTGGATGTGTTCCCCTTTAAGTTTATTTTACAGGTACTATTTCCTGCTCATAATACAGACCTCATCTGACTAAATGGCAATTGGCGATGGCACATAGTACGCAGGTGCAGCCCACGGGGGCGTGTTCCAAACCTCTGCAGGCTGCTGTGTCAGCA
>NW_010407269.1:0-253 GCF_000710305.1 Buceros rhinoceros silvestris | reverse complement strand
CGCCAGCCACTCTGTGTGACTCTCCTCTTAAGGAGAGGTTAACTGGGTTAAGGCTGAGGGGAGTTCTTACTCCCCTAAAACAACAATTTTGTTGACTGCTGCTGTTCTTTCTGGGCTTTTTCATTGCTCACCAGTAGTTTTTAGGAGACAAATGTATCAAAACCCTGTTTCCTACTTAAAAGACGTGAAGTAAAAATGAACTTTCTACCAGAAAGAAGGAATTGCTTAGGCTATATTATATATTATTATATAT
>NW_010407268.1:43600-46455 GCF_000710305.1 Buceros rhinoceros silvestris | reverse complement strand
GGAAACAGCCCCCCTCCTCAAACTGCGACACATATCAGATGTAAAACATATGCATATATGTTTTACATATGGATATCCTAACAAGAAAGAAAGTGGTTAAAGAATGATTCAAGAGCACCAGTGAAATGAATTAGCCAAAAATAATGCTGCCTACATCAGCAGTCCCAATTGCTACAGTGTAATGGTTCTACAAACAATGCTTTCCCTAGACTGGTCTAACAAACTGCAGTCTTAAACCACAACCTGCTTATTTAAAGCTGAGAAGCAGCTCTCTTCTTCTGAGGACTGGTGTCTTGGGATGAGACTTCTGTGTGGGCATTGAAATGAAGGAAGTCACTAGCTTTATTTCTGTTTTCTGTCTGAAAGAACAGAGCCCTTGTTTGCTTCAGCCAAACAACCAAGAAAAAGTAACGTATAATTAAAGTTCACCGTAATAAACCCTGTTCACAGTGACCCACATTTATAATTATCCCAACAGCAAGAACCAATGTTTTTCATTAGTAATTAGCCCTGTTTAAAGCAAAACACACAAGGTTGACCTGGATACAACAAAGACAACTTTCTTGCTTTTCTCACCACTTGTTATACTGTGAATGCACATGTGCATTCTTTCCTTTTTTGCATTGCTGACAAGTTTTTTTCTTTTAAAGTATCATTTGATCATTCTTCAGTGTGAAGTAATCACTATGAAAATGCCATCTATTGATATTTAGCATAAATGGGATGCAGAAACTTTTGAGAACTCACCGGAACAGTCAGCTAAAATAAGCACTTGTCCAATTCTTTGGTGTATTACCTACAGCAACATTAAACTGTACCATCAAAATTAACAAGGATACAGAAATCAATCTACTTAAGATATGAACCAAAAGGGCTATTGTTGCACATGCCAAGAAAAGAATTGCTGTATTTCTATATTTCCTCTGACTTCACCATGGATTTTCTACTATTCTGTCCTTTTATATGAACACAAACCAACAGAGAAGTACAGTTTATAACAGTGCACTGAACCTTGTGGAGGAAGCTCCAGCTCAGATCAGAGGGATTTTCACAGTACACGTATTAAGTGATTTGGATGTTCACCATGTGAAATAATTCTTTTCACTGTAGAAAGACTAAGAAGTCAGTTAAAAAGATTATGGGTAAACTGGGGGAAGTAGTCTGGCTCATTTGTCTCAGCACTTCTGTGCCTGCTATCATGGAGAGAATCACAGAACAGTATCATAGAATCATTTTGGTCAGAGGAGACCTTTAAGATCATTAAGTCCAACCATTAAAGAAGAGCTGGCAAAAAGAGACCACGTTGCAGAGCACAATCGCTGCTCCTCAAAGAGCAGCGGCAGAACTGAGCTGGGGCCACAAAGCACGCAGGTCCAGCTGTGATGACCAGCAACAGCCGGTTTTGTTTTGACATTTGTTTCGATTCTCTGCCAATAGGCTAGCCAGACAAAATTTGGGAGCACTTTAGCTCTCAGCTCACCAACAAGTCTTTCACAACTGTCAAAAACCAACAAGCCCCAGCACTCGGTTCCTTGAAGCACATTTGTCTTCTCAACTCAGTTTTAACACACATGCAATATGGTGGGTTACTGGCAGGAAAACGTGTATGTTTTCATTTCTTACATTAGGCTTTCATACAATGCTTCACAGTCAGAGGTGCAGTGTAAAACTGACATTTTCTAAGTCTTAATAGAATTGAGAATCTTTATTTAAAATTATTTCTCTAATTGTAGGAGCCTTTGATCCTCTTAAACATTGTTTCAGCAACACATGGAATGCAAACAGGATAGACTGTCCTACTTCAATCTTAGATGCTTCCCAGATTTTAAGTTACAGCTGTTAACTTTGCACTGAAACATCAATGTCCAGCTGAGGTCCTTGCAGCTGCTGTTGTATTTGCCACCTAATCATAACTTCCCCTCAGTCTTACATTTCAACCTGCAACATATGGCAAGTTATCTATGCCAAAACAGAGGGATTTAATTTCATTTCACTGAAATCCAGTTTGCTCACTAAGCACAGCCCTAGTCCCCCAAAGACTCATTCTGCGCATGAAAGGGAGGTATTTTTCAGAACGTGTAATGTTATCCTGCAGAAACATTAATATTTTAGTACCTAACATTTGTCAGGGATACTGGATTCCAGACACCATCGCAAACTCTGATGTCCACCCTCCCTCTACTTGTGCTTTCACACCTTTTCCTAGCTTGATGTTGCTGAAGAAAACAGACTGTCAAAGCTGCTGGCACAGCCCCGTGACATGGTCACAGGGGGTCAGTGTTGAGTAGCACAAGGCTCTCCTTTTCCCTGTCTGAGCCCGGGGCTCACTTCATGACCCCAGGTTTTTTGACAGCCTAGGGAGTGACACGGTGGACTTGGACATGAGACTTTCCACAGGGCAATGTTGGACCAGGAACTGCTCTGCAATTTCAGGATGGGGAAAGAAAGGATGAAGGGTGGATGGTTACTTAGAGGTGGGAGTTTGAAGCATTACATTACGTTTCTTCATAAATTCAATCAGAATAAAATATGTCTAATGTCTCAGGAATACCCTCTAGGTCTCATTTGATCAATAAGCATAGAGAAAAATCTTTTCTGCCCCTATATATTACCACTTACGGTGGCTTTTTTTTAAGCTTTGACAGTTACTAAGCAGTTAATACAAAAACCTTCAGGTGCTTGCAGATACTTCAGGCAGAGCAAAATACAGCTCAGGTCATGTGCCAACTTTTAAAATGTACTTTTATCTAGCTGCTTATTCTTTGAGTCAGGTGTTTTGTCATAACAAACAGAAACAAAGGCTTTTTTTTATTGCTAAGATATTCAATGGCTTTTGTGTTCCTAGCGTCAGCAGG
>NW_010407268.1:26826-43467 GCF_000710305.1 Buceros rhinoceros silvestris | reverse complement strand
AGAGGATTGTATCCAAGGAGCTAAATGTGCAAGACCCTAGGGTCAAAGCAGCTGAATACACCAACCTCAGAAAACACAGACAATGAATTGCAAATGACACTCAAAACAAAACGGGAAAAAAACCTTCACACAGAAAACTACAAAAGAACTCCACAGATACTGAATTGGCTTTCTGTACACACTGATCCTGCTTAACTGTGTGTGGTAACTAACCAAACCTTCTGAGACTAATAGTCATAAAATAGAGGCTCGGGGGGGGGGGAAAGATAATGGGATGGGAGTGAACTGTAAGGAAAAAGATTGCATCGCTCTTTTTTTTTTTTAAATTTAAAGCGAGGACACGCATCTGTTGCTATTTTCTGCTGTTTTGATGTGCTGAACTGTCATGTTCAGCACAAGGCAGTTACTTTGCTATTAATTCTGCTGGAGAAGTCTCACAAAAGATGTAGTGTTTCAGTTTCGAACACACAGCACAAAACAAACGGTTTAGTAAACCTAATGGAAGTGGTAGCTTTTTCATGACACAGAGTTGTTCTGCTCTAGCTCTCAACTCGCAAGTAAGCCATCAATACGAGACATAAAACTGGCAAGTACAGCACAAGTCTGAATACAGCTGTCTGAATTGATGTACTACTGGTCAGGTTCTTCTTGGGACTTATTCGGGTTTGATCTCGGGCCATATGACTTGGATGCTTTAAGGCTAGTTTAGCTGTGTATTAAAGGAAGGACTACAACGTACCTAGTGTCAATTACCCACAACGGCAAATTTACAACATGGTTGGTTTTTTAATGACCAGCTACCACCTTTGTAAAAAGAATTACAGGTGATCAGGAAATTAATTTTGTTTCAGTCATTTTGCTAAGAGGCCATTACTTGCCCTCTTCATCCAAAATAGAAAAAGTCCAAAATCTAAACTACAGCTGCAGGAACTGTTGAAGTAACTAAGCACTCTTTTTCACATTTTGATTCTTCTTATTCTCTAATGTCATTGTAACTATTTATTTATTTTTAGGGCACCTACTCAACAATTCAGAGAAATTCTCCCCCCTCTCTTTGTGAGAACACTTTTTAACTCTTTTTGTCTGGAAACCCTCAGCATATTGCAACATAAAGAGAAAAAAACCCAAACAACGAAACAATCCTGCAGCTACGCTGAACACTTGAAAGTCATAACAGTTATCAAAAAACCCCAACAAAAAAGCAATAATGCCCCAGTTTCTCCAATTTATCTTTTAAGTATCGAGACCTGCAGATATGGTCTCCATTAAGTAAAACCAACTAGTATTTTTTTCCTTTAGAATTTTCCAACTTTCACAGGTAAATTCTTTCTTCCTCAAAGCTAAAGAAGTGCTCTTTTCTTCTTTCTAGCAAAGCTTCTACGTGAACTAGGAAAGAAAAAACTTCTCTGTTTTGTCACTTTTGCTATATAGCTTCAAAAACCACATAACACTCCAAAAGGAATAATAAAAAAAATAATCTTACCCATTGCTTGTTTCCCCATGGCGCACTGGTAAGTGTTTCTTGGGGACTGGTTGTGGTGAGGATATGGAATCAGCCCCGCACAGACACCAAGAAGCGTGAAAGGCTCAATCTCCAGATGTGTTGTATCTCTTAAAAGAAAAAGCACCAATTTATAGCTGCCTTGTGATAAAACATCTTAACCAGAAGTATTTCATTTAGAATACTTCATTTCAGTTCTGTTCAGGAAAATATGTCAGTAGGACCTCAAAATACGTATTCACTATGAGATTTTTTTATTTGAAAAACAACAAGCCAAACTTTTCTTCAGGTTTTAATTGTTTCCACATAATAAGAAATGAAGGAGAAATAAATGAGGGTATATGAACTTCTGTGGAGAAGAAGCCTCCAGATAACAACAATCTGAGGGAGCTCCGTAAGACAATAAAACATCAGTTTATACAGGAAGATTCAAAATGCTTTAAGAAATGTCTTCTCATGTAATGACAGTCCTCTGCATCAGATTAGCAATCTCAAGAGATCTAGAAATCTGCTGGGGAGGTGGAGGAAGGAAAAGCAAGACAGATTCAGGTACTGAAAAAATTAGAAGTGTAGTTTTAGTTTTCCAAGGTGAGCTATATAGTATCAGTTAGAGGGAAAACATTTATGTCCAAACTAGATCCAGTGCCATGGGTGGTATGGCATAACAAAACACCATTTGAAAAGCTCTGCAAATATTTCAGAAGTGTTTATGTTGCTAAAAGACAGTACTGATGAGAAGTAAAAAAACAGGGACCAGGCGCAAAGACTGAGAGATAACAGAATTTGTTTTACCTCACATGACTTCAGAGGAGAAAGTCCACGCTCAACAAAAAAAAAATTAAATCACAGCATGTATTGGGTTGCAAGTGGAGTGACTAATAACTAAGGACAGATCTGGAGCAGATCTGCTTTTTAAATCAAGACAAGTAACTAGGAAATGGGGAATTTCAAAATAAAGATAATTTTAAATAAACCTATCCAAGGCATATCTTTCGTAATGTTCTGGAGCTTGGGTTTAGGCATACATTGCTTCTCCCACACACCTAAACCCACAGCATTCTGAAAATCCCATCTTTAATGTTTGTCTTCTCTTGGAAGTCTTTTTTCAGTTAAACAAATCACTTTGATTACTTAACTTTAACACTCTGCAAAGGAAAATTTCTGGAAAAAATCTTTATTATGTCAACACTCAAAAAACAGCAAAGCATCACAAGTTCAAAATTGCTACACCCAAGTACATCCAGATTGAAGACAGAGACCAGCAGGAACTTACAAAAAAAATACATGTACTACTGGAAAACATGACACCTGAAAACTGAAAAAAAACAAAAAAAAATCTAGAAACCCTGAGGTAGCAAGCCGAGTGAAATTATCTATCAGTCCCAGAAATCTTTATAAATCACTAATATGCTTGAGCAATGTAAAAAACCACCTGCTGGCCAGAGAATGGCCACTATTTTTCTCCACTTGATAAAAAGCAGCTATGTTAATTGAAGTCTGTCTTTAAAACGTGAGTGATAGAATCCCAGTTGCAGTCAAGCAACTGCAAAATGGTCTCAAGAGCCAGCAGCAAACTTAATGCCCAGACTGCTCTCCCATTCTGTAGAACTTCACAGAACTGCTGACACTTCCCAAAAAATTTCTTCAGAAGGTACTAGTGCACAGAAACATAGATACTTTTTCAGACAGAGTATTCAACACAAGAGTTTTTCCATTGGGGTCAATCCTATTTCAACCAGAGACAACGCAACATATGCAGATCGTAGTATCTTATGAAGTATTCCACAGTGCTAACACGAGAGCATCAAACTTTACAGAGCAGTTCAATTTCTGCAAGTCAAAACGCCACTTCCAGAAGTGGGCCGAAGAAAGGAAAGCAACCTCCTGAGTTCGAAAATCAGAGTTACAAATGGGTAAGGAAGAAATTGAACACATTAAGTAGAGTCAAATCCTCCAAAGGAAAAAGCCCTAATTGGATTGGAAAGGTAAAGAGACAACACTGCAGCTAAAAGAAGCCCTCTTTACAAAAGGAGGAATGTTAATGCGATACTTTACAATAGTGACTGTATCCGTTGTATTACCAGAACAAGTTGTACCAACATGGTTGCACCGTTTAAAACGCAAGGTGATCAGCCGGGGGTACACAAATCAACTATTCAGTAGGTAGGGAGTATCGTTATTAAACACAAGGAGCAATGTGCTTATGCAGTGCAAGCTCAGGTACTTTATGGCACTATTAGCTACAAGCGTTGAAGCTAAACTCAAAACAAGTCAACGGGCAACACAAAAATCCCCCAAACTTTTGGGCTGTTACTGTGAAATCATTTCCTCGCACTCGTCCATTGGAAGATCGCCGTCTCCTCCCATTTTTGACTAAACAGTGACTTCATGTGATCCACTCCCATAAATCTCCCTAGCTGAGTCAGATGTCCTATAACTTAAAACTTTTCATCTCTGGTGCTTTGTGGAAATTATTTAATTTTGGCACAAATGACAGCAATTGTGCATGCTCTTCTTTGCTCATATATGCAGAAGCCAACCAAGAGCATCGAAGAGTAATTTCTTAAAGTGATAAAGTCTTCAAAAGCCTGGGCAGGAGCAATACAGTTTAATTAGCAGAGTTAATGCATTTCATCTGGCAAAGGTTAAAGATAACTGAAGGTCTCATCCAGCCCCACTGAAATCAATGATGTATTTCTATTGGCTCCCGTGAGTACCTGACCAGGTGTGACTTTCTGCACAAATCTACTGTTCAAACACTTCATGGAGGTAACTTCTAATATCTTACGTGCAGCCTTCAGTTGACAGGATATTGTCAGAAAAACATTAAAAACAGTAAAAAGATAGGAGGACTTAATAATTTAAAAGAATCCTTCCTTTGATGTGGAGTCTTTAACCACAGTCAAAAGACACAGGAAAGAAAACCAAAGCACAGGATCCTTCGTATACATGGAAAACACAGCAAATCTGGAATTTTTTCTAAATGAAAAATCACATACCTTAAGTTAACATATGTGGTAACGAATACACAGAACAATACAGACATTTTTATCAGGACCTATCACACATCCAGAAGTCAAAGGGAAGGTCTCATTCCAATACTTCAGACATTTAGTGTTAAGCTCATCATCTAGGGTCCCTCTACAACCATAAGATAGAGAGATTTTTCCAATTTATAATCATGGCATGCTAAGATCATCATTTAACATGTGGAACCATTTGCCTTCTGGATTCCTATTGTATAAAATTACTTACAATGAGTAACCCAATCATTAGAAACAAAAAAAGCCACATACAGAGAAACAAATTATACACCTTGAAGTATTTAATATTTTTGAGAGTTAGACATTAGGAACACATCTCCCAAAATCCAAACCATTTTGTGTAATTATCCTACGGATAATTTAGGATGTGTGCAAACAGAGCTACTTCTTAAGCTTTCATCGGCAGTTGTTTCAACCATTAGCAAGGGAGCAGTGTGTATGTGTGAAAACAGTAACATTATTTATGCTTGTGTTTCAGCGAGTCACCTTATGGAAGTTTTTCCAGTGCCAGTGTTTAGTCTAAATGCATACTTACTTATTAATTGTATGTTCATACAGTGCAATGTTACAGTCATTTTCTTCGTTCACATCTAAATACTCAACAAGTCCTTCGTGCAAGAAGTCTTCAAAATTCCTACAGTTAAATCAAAAAAATTACAATAGGAAGTACTGTCTTGTCTTATATTTCCGCAAAAATATAACTACACAATACACTTATTGAAGGAATGTAATTTGTAGAAGTTAAACTAGCGAAGTACTTCTGTGTGAAAATTTCCGTGCATTTTATGTATTTAAAGAAATGTATTTTTAAAAATTAATCCCCTTGGACGTTCACTGCTTCACACAGTCTGACTGAGCAATGTTACTTAAATAAAATCTTTTTGTACATACTCATCACTGTAAATATAGGCAAATATAAGGGTACTCTATTAAGTTTTTATCATGGTTTTGCAAAATTTAGTTAAAGCTAAATTTAAACACTTTTGTGTGTGATTTTCTAAACACTAAAACTAAGAATTTGCAAGGAGTTTCAAAACTAATTTTGAATGTGCCTAGTTTAGTGCGGTCAAGTTGATATTCCTTTGAGGTGTTCGATTTTTTAATCAGGTGAAGGATGATTTGCCTCAGGCCTTCCACTTGCAGAAAGATGAGTCTATGGGATGTATTTATTCTGTAGAATCAACAAATTTAATTGCAGTAACAAAACAGGAAGACGAGACTTAATTTGACTTTAAACACAAAAATTCTAATATGTCAATTATTAATTTATATAGGAAAGCAGACTTCTCCACTACATGGCTAACCCCACGATTGACTGAAGGATTTCCACACAGTATTTACTTAGTGAAGATGAATATGGTCTACATGATTTGTGTACCTGTATCCCTGAGCCAGTTCTTCCATATGCTTGTTTGTAACCGCAGGTTTTTGCTTCTTGACAATTATGTAGGGTCTACAACAACGCAAAAAAAAAAAAAAAGTATTCTCATAGCAAATACTTAGGCAGGTAACATAATTTATACTTACAGTAAGAACTCTGCCTAGCACAATCTATTTTATAAAGCACTTGTAAAATTTACTCACCTTTAACTGATATAGCCACATAAATACAATCAGGAATTATTTAGACTTTGGTTTGATACACAGACATCCTAAACTGACATACTGTCTATGAAATACTCAAAAAGTGCACAAGAAAAAAGTAAGATCTCAATTTTGAGGAGGAAGCCTTTTTTTCCACTTTTAAACCTTTAAAATAACGTTTTAGAAGTTTCACCTACACATTTTGTTCACAGCTTTAGAAGATTTAAGATTTCCCACTCTACAACTAAGAACAGCATTAAGTTCTATGGATATTGCAAGGACTTACACAATACGGAGTGAACAGTTTGTGCTGAAGTGTCTACAGGCAAGAATGTATTTTGCTGTTACTTACATGATATAAACTACAGGCATTTACTGTGGGTGACCTCAGATGAATCCGTAAATTTCAACAGCACATGGATCCCTGAAGCTTCTTTACAAGAAAACACTGATATAAAGGATGGCATGTAAGAATGAAACATCAAGGGCTGTTGCTATTTGGACAAGTTGCTCTCATAAAGAGCAGCTACAAGATGTTTGTGAAGTCCACTCTGAAGTCTAAATAGCTGTTTGAAGACTAATGAGCACTTTTAAATGGTTAATAGGGGTATTTGAACAATTGCAGGGTGGGGGACACTACAAAGCAAACTTGGTAAACTCCTGGAAACCCACATGATTTCACTTGTCTTTATTTTACAAATCAGTTTTGCTGCTTCTCCAAACCTGTGGGACGGCTGATACTAGCTCTGACTGGAAAACTGATTTCTCTGCCACTGAACATGCCCCTCCCCTGGATCTCTTGACCACTATGTGGTGTGTATAACTGACGGTTTGTGCATGTACTATTTTGAAGCTCCTAGCATGCCTCAAAGAGCAGTCAACATGCTCTGAGATTGAATTAATAATTAACATGGAATGCCAGCTGTAGCTATGACCGCAGCTTCTTTAAAGTATGTGCAAAATATGCACACATCTAATCAATACCTAAATACACATCTATTTATTAACTCGTTCTGCCTCTCTGCTTTGTTCATCTTTTATACATTGTTCTTTAGCATAATTACTTGGGCCTGGAGATGTTTTACTTGTAAATAACCTAGCACACTGCTGCCTTAATCTGATTTGAACCTCTACTATAAATCACGATGATTTTCTGCCTCAAAACATTGTTATACTCCACTCTTTCTCGTTTTAGCCACCCAATTCCTCTTTGCTTTCCTCTGTAACATGACTGTTATTCAGACATTCTCTCTGCCTAATAAGAGCATAGGCAGCTCAAGGCAGATACCTTCCTTATAGGTTTATTGAATTATCCACCTACTTAAGGGTAAGAAATGAAATAAACCAAAATTGAGACATACTTCTTGGTATTATAGCAAATAGGTATACAGGCCTGAGGAAGTTTTTCACCAGAAGTAAAGACCTTGAAGACAGAGTAGCTTTTCATTCTAAAATGTGATATCACATCCACAGGATATCAGGTGAGTGGCTGCTTGTTTCTTGCTTCACAGGAAGTAAAAAAACCCTCCAAGGACATTGGACATTACTACCATTGTCAATCAGGTTGATTTTAATCCCTTCTCCCTTTCTTTTTTTTTAAAGAAGATAGAAACGTTTTGGTTTGACTTTTATTTACAGATAAAATGGATTTATTTGGGCTTTTTTTTTTTTTTTTTTTTTTTTTTTTTAAGTTGCTTTACTATAGTATGTTTCTCCGATCTGTCTGTTTTGAATGACAGCCACTAAAGGAGAAAAGATATGCTCAAGTCCTACTGAATTTGCTTAAATCTGTACTTAGCCCAGTGTATTTGCTGTGCATAAAACTGTAAGTATAGTAAGCTCACTAGTGAGATAATTCTGCTGAGAATTTTACCTGCACAATCTCCCTCCATCAGAGGAAATGTAGACACATCTGTCAGAAAGATTTGTAGAGATGGAAACGAATTCATTGATGTAACCTGCTCGACGCATTATCCGAAACGTGTTGACTAATTTCTGATGATCACGTATGACACCAAGGATGTTACCTATTCAGAAAGAGAATAAACTCATGGCACTTTCTTTGCATATCCAAAACTCTTACAAATTATGAACACACCTAGCATGCCAAGGAGTACTTCCTGCTTGCAAATAACATTGTTGTCAGAAAATCTCCCTTTTCTGACATGAGTAAGAATTGGCTCTTCTTTTGTCTCAGTAAACATAAAACGAAGTGTCAGAATTTCACAGGTGATCTGTCTGCTTGCCTCCAAATAGCTTCAGAAGCTAAACGGTGTGCTTCATCCAGGCTTCTTCAAACACGTTTCTACTCGGATGCCCATTCGCCGATTAGCGCACAAGCAAACAACACTTCAGAAGCCTGCTATTTCACCTGGACTGAAATGGATCCAAGGTTTCCAAGAACAGACCAAGGAATTATCTTGCTGCCTTGTCAGAAATTTTAGAAAGACCTGATACTTTTGATATGTGTGATCACTCACACCAGCACCAGAATTCCTCTTTCAACAACTTAGCTCAACAAACTATTGCTGTCTTAGCAAGGCACTTTGGGACATACTCAAATATTCTGATATATGATGAACAAACAAGAAAGTGAAATTCACTTGAAGAGTCAACTGACCAAAGTCATCTTAATATATAAAATAAGTATGGTATCATTTAAAAAAAACACCAACCTTTGTCTTCTCCTTTAGAGACAAAGTATGATATTTTAGGGAGTTTGCAAGACAAAGCTCTTTATAGCTTAAGAGATTTGTATTTAACGGATTTTCCGCCCTCTTAGGTCACAAGTTTAAACTGGAATCAAGTCAGCCATCCACAAGCATGAAATTTTTTATTAAGCTCACAAACTAGTAAATTGAACAGTAAACTTGTCTTGCCTCACTTAGTACTAGATCATCTACATTTGGGAACCTACCTATCTTGTTCCGTACCACAGACTGAGCTTGTGAAGGATGAGTCCAGTGTTTCTGCCCTACACTCCCCTTTGGACCATAAAGCAAGACAGAAAAGAGTGCATGTGGTTTCACTGAACCTTATCTTTAACATCTGCTACAGTAAAATGAAGCAAAGGAATACAGTTTGGTCAAGTGCTATTTTTACCTTACTGGGAAAGGCACGATTCAAGAACAACTCTGTTTAATTCAGAGGTAGATTGAAAACTTATTCATGGTAACAGATATTAACTACTAGTCCCTGGAAGTGGACACTGTTGATGAAAGGCTATTTTTAAATCACAGTTAGTTTTTAAAATGTCAGTACTTTGAGACCTGATCTCATAATACCTCTTGACTTAGAAATGCCGAAAGATCAGTTGTAAAAGGAACATAAGCATGTAGATGCAAAGCACGTATGACAAATCATCCCTTTAACAAAGTGGGGCCTAATTTTTTCTAATGATTCACAAAGCAAGTTGCTGTTTAAAAGACTGTTCTAAAGCAAAGAGCATCGTTAAATTCACGAACAGCTGATGCTTCCCTTCTGCTTCTAAAGGCACTTGCATGAATATATAAACACATACAGATTACAGTAAAATTGAATACTTTCTGTACATGAAGCGTTGAATTTGTAAATGTAATTTATTACAAATTTACAACATTATTCTCTTTTAAAAGTACTTTATGAATGGCACCTCATTAGGTGAATGCCTGAAAAAACAAACAGATCTGTAATAGAATGTACATGCTTTTGTGCCTATTTATGCAGGTGTGCTTAAAAACAGTACTTACATTTGAAAAAGTATTTCAATATCATTTGAAAAGTATTTCAATATCAATTTCCCACATGTGCTACACACATCTGCAGTGAGAGTTCTGAGGACACAACTTCAGACAACTAAGTGCCATCATCTGCCCTGCCTATTACCTAACCCTATCAAAATATTTACAAATTAAATTATCTACTTGTGGAAAATAGCATCTGCCGTTGACGGTGCTCCAAAAATTCTGGAAGCGTTTCTGAAGCCTAACTTTCCATCAGCAACAAATCAGTCAGTCTGCTGAGAAGTTACATACCATTAAGGAAAACAAGGAACACATTTGGATATGAAAGTTCTTCACCACAGAGCAAGTTGACATCTTCAACTCCAAGATTACTGGCTAATTTAATAATTGGGCCATCTTCCATATCTGTAGTAATGTGAGTCATGAGGGCAAGGTTTTTAACCAAACCACAAGCCTGAAATTAAAAAACACATCTTTTAGCCATTTTATTCTGAAGAATTAATACTATTTATCAATTAGCCAGATATCCTGTATGTTCTAATACAAACCGTAACTTCTAAAATGAAAAATATCTAAGTATCTTATACAGTGCCATTTTATTTCAGCTGCTTAATGAGACTGGCTCATATTGGCTATGCATTTATGCCAGAAAGTTCAGAGTTCCCCTAGTATTTTCCGTTCAGGAAAAGAAAGAAAAAAAGAAAAAGAAAAGAAAAAAAATATTTTCAGCATCAATAATTTGAAATAGCTGGATGATGTCTTTAAAGTAAAACACACAAAGGTATTTTTCTTTCTCAAGCTAAAGGGTAAAGCTGTTTCTGCAATAATATTTCTAAAAAAATGCAGGTTGATGCTGCAACTTCATAACAGAACAAAGGGTAAGAGTTTAGGACTCCTTTCTTTCTGCTCTGACCAAAACACAGCAAGTAGCTCTGCCGCAAATATGGGAGGCCTCATGTCATTCTCACACAGCCAACTGATCTCTGAACAGTTTCCAGCCAGTCCACTCAGGCAGGAGAAAAAAGGCAATAGAGTAAGGAGGCACAGGATGTAAACAGATGGGATGTGAGAAGACACATGTTGTATTAACAGGCTGAGGATAATTCACCTCTCCAGAAGCTTCCTCACCTCAGGACAAGAAATACTGTAAGCAAAATAGAAGTTCCTCACCTCTCCTTCAGGAGTGTCAGATGGGCAGAGCATTCCCCACTGAGATGGTTGCAGTGACCGAGGACCACTCACTTTCCTTGTTTTTTCAAACTGAGAAGAGATTCTAGTCATCATTCCCAGAGCAGATATATAAGACAGGCGAGACAATACTTGGGTCACGCCTTGGCGGTCCATTTTGAATCTCTTCAGAGACCAATTTCCCTGTAGAATAAAATGAACGTTTCAAAAAAGTTATTGCACTTTATCTCGATTCTACATGTCTTTTTTCAGTATCTAGATAGAATGATGTCTGAGGAGCTTTGCCCAGCAAATGTTACCCATTTACATAAAAGCACTTTCTAATTAACTATCTGAATATAAACTACTAGTTATAAAATACTTGTACTAAGTATTAAAAAAAGTTGAAACAAAAGACCTGCCCTTTCAGATAAGAGGATACTTTTGTTCATCATGGCTTGGCTTTGCGAACGAAGATCTGGGAAGGGCTTTTCCCACGCTCACTGCAAGCGATGACTGCCCCCTTCGAGCCTGCACGGTGGATTTTTTAGGTGAGGCACCAGCGTGCGCGGAACCGGCTCCACCCTTTACACCTGAGGTTTATCTGCCAGGGCCTGGCGAGCTTGGACGGTGACAGCGAAGTCCTCGGGTCGTAGGTTTGGTTAGAGTATCCTTCTCTTAGATGATGGATGCCTTACAAGGCTAAAGGAGCTCCATCTGCCCGGGTTTGGAGTCAGAGTTGTCCTTCTCCTAGGACGGTTGCCCCAAGGCTAGTGAGCCCATCCTGCCCGTGGACACACTTTGTCTGACCCTTCAGCCGAGACCCGTCTGGCCTGGGAGTCTGTGATGTCCGGAGGTAGAGCAGCGACTCTTTCACTGGCACCCCTTTGCCATGGGGAAGGAGCCTGCGTGCCCTTATGAGGTTGAGAGCTCTGCTGGTGGTGGCATATACTTTTGTTATTATATGTTCAACAACACAAAGATTCTTCATCATCTGTCTCTCATTTAAATCAATACTTGAATTTAGATAAATTATTTTCTGTTCTCCATTTATAGATTTTTTTCAATATTAAAAAAAAGGTATTTTGAGAGAAATACACTTTTACAACAGATCCCACAAACTTTCAGTCCTGCCTTTTTCATAATTTGTTATTTTTGTAGGAAACACAAGTATTTATGCTGGAGAATTCTGACATCAAAGCTGTCTGCACTTTCTTAAGCCCTTTTGTTGTTAGAATCCAGAGGAAAAAGGCTCACTCGTGTCTTCTCACAGAAGAACAACGCTGTGTTTTTAATTAGGAGAACAGAGGAGTTCAAGGAACGTTCTAGAACACAATAATGTTGCCACACTAAGCAGATTTAATGATACCTATTGCAAGATCTTGACATTTGGGTCTAGAGTTTTTGACTTCATGACGTCTGTTCCACATACAGTTCCCAGTACCTGAGTCAGTGAATACAGGAAGTTTCTATCCAAATTACTACTGTTTATCCCAGCCACCATGTTACTGGTCAGTCAAAAGGCAATGGAAGATCTCAATGCAACACTTTCCCAAGGACTGCCCTCTGCTAATTCCTATAGCCTTTTTGATAAACTCAGCTCATCAATTCTAAGAAATAATTTGAAGCTTGCTTGGTGCACGACCCTGAAATCTTTCAGAGGGTGATTTGCTTGGCTTTTTTATACATTAACAGCACAAACCCATTTTGTGACGAACAGCAAGAAACTACCGCCCACCGAATTATTTTGCTATTTGCTGTCACTGCAGAGACTCAAATACTCTGCAGAACTTCCCTTTTTCCCCTGTTACAGAAAGTGGGAAGACATATTGCCCAATGGTAAGTCAGTCAAAAGAAACCTGTCCACTTGCTCAGTCTTCTCAGGAAGGGTTCTCTCACTGACCATTTCATTCTTTAAGGACTGGGAGTTATTAGAATGTAAGTGGAAGACCACAATAAATGAGTAGTTTTTCCTCGCACTAGAGATGACTGCATGTGTAGTCTAAACTAGCACATGGTTTCTTCTTCATTGCCCAGAAGACCGTGAAATCTCAAAAACTGGAGGAAAGGGGAGGTAAAAACACTGCCTGAAGAAGTAACATAAAAAAAGTCATTTGAGCCTTGGAAGTGACAGACTGACTCCTTCAGAAGTTGTCCAAGAAACCCAGAACAGGGCTAGGGAGACCACCCACGGTGGAGAACTTCCTACTGAAAACTCCTGTGAACTGAAAGTTGCTCATTCAGCAGCACTGGATGATTCCGCAGATGCTGAAATGTCTGTTAGGCTTGAGGCATTACAGCCTGACCTACCCTCTCTTCTAGTATTTTCTACGGTAAAAAAAAGACCCAGAGCAAGTATCACTGAACACCACTGTACAGTCGATGCAGTAGCGCCATGAATTCTTTTGCATGCTACTGGTGTTATTATGAATCCACTGAGTTATTTCATGCTCTTTGAGACTATCATTGAAGCATTCTGGTGAGATTGGAGATTGTCATTTCCAAGAATGATTTTTATGGTATTTGTTTAATCTCTTGAATAGTATGCACTGGGTATTGTTCCTGAGAAATAATTTTCAATGCTTAAGAGCAGATGGTGTTTAACTGCTTGTGTGGCAGTAAAAATGACAGTCCAAAGATAGTAGAAGAAGGAAGACTTTACAATATGTACTGAATAGTTTGCAGATTTATCTCTGTCAGTCCAAATGGAAAAACTGGCACTGACTAGAAGAAAGCACGAGCATTTAGAGAAACAAATCTGTCAATTGCTTTGGTTATGTGCACTGTAGAGATTTAACTACATTTGGGGGGCTCATAAAATTAAACAGTGATAAGCTTTAACACTGGGATTTGTAAGTAAAAGACTGTTGGTGGGTTTGGATGCAATTTGGGGCATTAGTTTTGTTTACAAGAACTGAAGAAAAACCTCAGTTTCATGGTAGACAGAAAAGCCCTCTCAAGAGTTTCAAAGATTAAAAATTAAGTTGCACAATTTTTACCAGCTACTAAAATACTTAGACTAATCTAATTTCTTAAAAAAATCACGGATTTCAAAGTCCAAGCTAGTAGCTAGATTTCAGGAACCATCTCACAAATTGGTCTTACAGACGTGTGAGATAAGAGATAAAGTTAGTAATTGCATTTTAGTTCTTGTCCACTGGCACAAATGAAAATATCCATTTTAGAAGGCAGACACAGGCTAAAATCTAACCAAGACAAATATTCAAAGACTTAATTATTGGGTTTTTTTGCAATAATGCAGCATCTAGCTGTTTTTCCTGTTAGGTATTTCAGTGTCATTAGCAGAGAAGTACTAATTTTTATGTTGCAAATTTGCTCATACTAGCAACTTCATACAATAAAAAGGCACCTCCCTTAAAGAGCACAAAATTCAGCCTTTTTTTTTTTGCCTACTCTCCTTGACCCCCCATCCCCCTGGTGTCTTCTGTTCATGACATCTTGCTGCTGTTTTTCAAGCACCTTCTGGACATGTAATGTAACCTGACCCTAGCTAATCCAAAGAATAAAAAATACCATGAACCACACAGTCGAATGGAACCTGAAAGGCAGCAAGTTGGATAAATACAAAGATGATTGCTAACTTAAATTTGCTTGTTTCTACCATTTCTTCACAAATATCGCTTTGAAATAAATGTTGGAAAAAAAAGTGGTTTGACGATTAATGATTCTTCAGTGAATTCCAAGAGCTCTGCCCATGACAGAGTTTTGCACTTTTAATCTGTGAAGAATGTTAAAAAGATTTGCTTTTATGACTGAAGAGAGTAGAGTCATCAGAACAAAATTTACACATTTCCATCAGTCGCTACGGTGGAAAAACTTTACACACTAAAACGAAAACAAAAATACTTACTGTGGAGATGGCATTGACCATGCCATTGGTGATTTGGTCTTGACGCATATGCTTCACTACATCAAACTGAGCTGCACGTTGCTTGGGGATCACCTGGTCAGCAATCTTTTTCAGTTCTGAGTTAAATTTTTTGAACAAATCTTCAAATAGAAGAGAAAGAAGCTGGAAATACAAAACAATTGGATTAAGGGAAAAATTATACTTCTCCAGGTCTGGGAAGCGGGCAGAGGAACATGTTTAATATTTCTACCTTTATACTTCTTGTCAGTTAAAAAAATATCCTCTCTGTCTCTGAAAAATGCTGTTTAAAGTGCCCCTCCCCAGGAGCTAAATGGGCAAGACACCCAAGTGACTACAATGGGCTCTGAGCAGCAGTGAGAAGCATCGCACAGTTTGCAAGATCAGACAGAAGCACAAAAGGTGCACAGTTACCACTGCTTCTGGAGAAGCAAAACTAAAAGAGACATTTTTTAGAGGGCCAGAAGCACTCTCTGCTCTTGACAACTGGCAAGACATATCTTAGGTTACAGAGGCAGCTTCCTCACTCAGATACACTTTTATTCTGCTACTTATGCCCATCAGAATCTATGGAAAACCAATTATACCCACAGAGAGTTCACCCAGTTCAACACCTGCCATCCTTCTCTAGAAGTGCTACTATCTTTAAAGCGCAAAGCTCTTCCACATCTCTCTCTCAAAAAAAGAAAAAAATCTACAGTTTAAGCAAAGAAGCTACATAACACAATTGAATCAAAAACAGCAATACCCCTCAAAAGTGCTGCAATTTAAGCCAATTTTTTCCTGTATATGTATACTAATCACTCCTATTTCTTAAAATAGCCGTAAAAAGAAAAGGTTTCCAAAGTTTGTATGTTATTTTGCTCTCCAATCTTCTTTGTTCCTGCAGTTTGCTCAAACCTCTCCTTGTAGATGCTAGTAGCTTCCCAAAACACTTAAATCTGCATTACATTACGTTTTAACTGTTCACAACTATTAGCTTTGCAAGCAAACTGTGTAAATTCTAAAGCCCGGCAGTCCTCTCCTGGACCTCCATTTCACAGCAGCTCCAAGCATCACAAGAACTAAAAACGCAACAGTTACCAATGCCAGAACTGGCAGTTCCCTGCGTGCAAAGCGTTGTAGGGCTGAACAAGTCAGGTATTCAGCCACCACAAACCAAGACATTCTGGAGTCCATTGCACTATTTAATTTCTGTCTGTGCAGAATTAAATTGAATTTTAACTGTCTCTATCAGACAAATTCCCAACTTTTCCTCACCTTCTGGAAATAAGAAGGCAAACCACTCATTCCTCTATCACTGGAATGTGCCATCAGCTTTCATTTGCTTTCTTTTACCTACACACCCCAGCTGGGCTGACCAAAGCACTGACAAATGACACCGCAAAGCAGCTAACTAAATTATAAACTACCCTTTTCACTGGCATCACAAACGCATTTAGGAATAAAAAAATAACAAATAACACCCAGAAACTCAAGACAGATAGCTGGTTTGCAATACAACACTCCCACTGGCCTTCATGGAGAGCAAGACTGGATTATCCTTGACAGTCTATGCTACAAGAGAGTGTTCAGTCACTAAACTGTGAAAACAGTGATAACACACACTGTATGCTAACTCTTGACAAAAACGGAATCCCATTTCCACTCTGAACAGAGAGGTTTTGCTGGAAATGGGTTAAGCAGGTTTTTTTTAGACCTGGCCTTGGCCTGACAGCAAGGTGGTGCAGACCC
>NW_010407268.1:0-26724 GCF_000710305.1 Buceros rhinoceros silvestris | reverse complement strand
TCTTTCCCTTCCTGATGCTTGTAGTACCACTCACATTTACAAGGCGATACCCTCTCACCACTATCAAAAGAAATCCAGTCACCTGCAAGTCACCTGCTCATTTAAATCAGATTTCTACCAGAAATAAAAGCATCTTTTATGAAGCATCATATTAGGAAGAACAACGCCCTGGTGTCTCCAAAATCTAGATTTTGAGGGAAGCATTTCAAAAGTAGGGAAAAAGTAAAAGGAAGGAACATGCACAGTTTTAAGATGTCTAATACACTTGCCAAGTAAGAACGAGACTGTTTTGAAATCAATCATGGTATATCTTCGTTCTCAACACATTTAAGCAGGATTTAAACATTTAACAAAACACTTACAGGAACATTTAAAAAAATTAATTCAGAAAATATTTACGTATTTGATTTCTTGACCATAAAATTGCAAAAATCTCTTAATTCCACATATCATTGGTATTATTAAGACAAGCCATCCTTTCTCTTCTCTGAGCTAATAAAGTTACAGCCTAAGTACACCAACTTGCTACTATTTGCCAGTCTGAAAAGCGTCATACTTTGCTAATTTCACTCAGACTCTCGGTCTGTAAGAGCTCTGACTATTTGGCAAAACAGAATCTCCCAATAACCACATTATTTAGGTCAAGAGCAAGAGATTAAAGGAAAAGGATGGAATGCCAGTGATAATATTCAATGGATTTCATAGTTTGTCCAGGGCCTTTCAGCCCGCTTCAGACAGGAGCACTAAAAAGCAAATTATATTTAAGAAAAAAAATACTGACAGCTCATCAATTGATTTTCATTGAAAATCCTAGGAAAAATTAATAAAGAAGTTAAGCTGCTGAAATGCTGTTTCACCAATTAGCTTAATGTCAGAGAATTCTAATTAGGCGCCTTGAGATTGCTATTTAGTATTTAAGCCTTTAGAGTGCCAAATTCTCCCTTTCACACAAACTGGTTGCAAAATTAAAGACATTAGGCAGCCTTAATTATATTATCAGAACAGCTGGGATTAGGCAATCTCTGAAGTCAAGGCGGTATTCTTTTGTCACAGGGTAGAAATCCCTTGCTTTCCAGGGTGCCGGATTTTGGTGCTGTTCCATATCTCACTCATACAAAGCAAGCTGCATTAGAAACAAAAAAAAGATGAGGACAAAGAACAGAGTAATGCTTAGCAAATAATGAACACATTAAGGAAAGAGAAAAGGTAGGTGAAAAGATTAAGCCTGAAATCGGTAGGTTTTGCTAACACCTCAGCTGGCACCTGGCCTACGAGCCTCTAGTGGCAAAAAGACTAAGAGAAAGCTCTGTAAACCAGCTTGGCTAGTGGATACAACTCTGTTATCTAAAGCTAAAGCACATTTCATACTCTCTTGTCCCATGGGGTGTGAAATTAGCAGCTATTGTTTTCACACATTTTTATAAACACAATGCCTTTTATGTCTTTACATTGTTTAGACTGCTATGTTTTTCTGCTCACATGGGAATCTTTTTTTTTTCTTTATTCAAATTTTAAATAATCAGGATTTTTATTCCAGGAACATGCTAGCGTTAAAAGAACCCACCAACCATTTTATCCAAGCAAATTTTAGCTACGCAAAAACATCTAGAAACAGGCAAAAAGATCTCCACACTTTTTAGTCTGTAATCCAATCAAATTAATATTACACCAGTAACGTGGCAGAGAGGAATTCAAGTGTTCAGCTTGAAATGAGCTTTTAAAACATCACAAGGGAGCCAGAACTACTCTTAATCAAGTGTCACAACCCCCCCTGCATAGTTCTCCTTGATTTAGAAAAAACACGCATTGGCTTTGTTATGATGATCCTCTACATTTAAAACCTCTCCCCAGTTAATTTAGAACTGCTTTGGTTGTTAACATCTCCGCAAGCAGAGGCCTTTTTCTTACAGCTCATAGAAAACTTTAACCTGCTCTACTTTTAGCTTCTAAAAATATTAGGAAAAAACAAACTATTCCTCCAATCCAGATAAATAAGAACATTACGATGACAAAGCAATAATTAATTTTACTGGTTACAGTCATATTGAACTACAGCACCAACATTACAGCAGAAACCAAGTAAGTCCATTACAGCTTAAAATATTTGCCCCATTAGAATACTGCACTGTCCTCTTACTCCTTCTTATACTTGAGAAATACTCAGCACAGAACTCCAATCAACGGTCAACACATTGATTTGAAGAAAGGAGGTTTCTTCCTTACAGATTAAGAGGGTTTTTCTCCTTTTACTTTTTCCTTGTGCTTAGAGTGTGTTCAAGACTGTCATCTTAGTTTCTTCAGAAAACTAGGAAGCAAATCACATGCTTTTACTCTGAAATGACTGTGCACTCTGTGTGCCTGTTAACACGTGTGCATGAAGGACTGGGCAGTGTGGGGAGGAGAATAGGAGTATGAGACAGCATGCAAGCACACATCTTAAAAAGTACGAGATGAGAATTCCCAGCAGGCACGAACAAAGAAGGATGAATATTGTTACTTGCACTGCAACAGAAATCCCAATACAAATGATGTGTGGAGCAGAGGCACATAGTTTCTCCAACCTGGTGCATTATCTATACTTGTCTGAATTTCTGATGCATGATCAATAACCAGAGATGATACTGACTGCCAAAACTCCCAGTTAGGTTCCACAGCAACTCTGTGCAACTGTCACAGAGCACAGCAAAGTAGTCCAGTCTTCATTTAAATTTGTTAATTAAATAACCACACATGGCAAGGAAAAATCTATGCCACGGTAACTACGCAGTTCCTTCACCTGACAGGGAAATTACCATTGCATTAGGAGAATGTAGTTTGGCCAACAGCTGTGAACTGACAGCCTTTCTACAAAATAACAGTGTCAGTAAAACAGCTCAAACCATTACCTCCTTCACAGCTCTTTGTTACTGCTTCTACCTCCACTGCCAGAATTCTGCAAGCATAGAAGTCCATGCAATCCACTTTCATTAGTTGCTCAACTATAAACCACTCTGTTACTTCATGGTACTCTAGAGGCTAGAAAGGCAGCTGACAACAGATAAGCAATCTTATGGGCTTCTCCAAATTATAGAAGGCTTGAACGTGAGCTGCTACGCAAGCTGGGTTCTCCACAGTGAGACAGTCTGGACCTGACACACAGGCACCCACTTGGTCTCAGTTTACTCCCTTACCCACCTGATTAGAGAGGGACACGGGCAGATGGATCTTACTGCTGCCTTCCTGGCCCTAAGAGTGTTATAATGGAACTAGAACTGATGCCATAGTTACTCTCCTCTATCCTTTTATCTGGTATAAAGAAGCAATACAGAAGCGAGGATATAATTTATTAGTCTCAATCAGGAAAGCATACCTATGAGTCAACATAGAAAAGCCAACAAAAACAAACTGAAAGGAAAATTCCTTCAAACGAGAATGCTCCTTACTCTGCTTTTAAAAGATGCAGAATAACAAAATCCCAAAAGAACACTTTGCTCCAAAGTCAAAACTCACCTGTCCTGCCAACTCCAAACGTTTATTTCCATAGTAGTCTCTGTCATCTACTTTATTTTCTCCTTGAGCCAAGATTACTCTGCGCACCATCACTGCTGTATATATGCATTTGGCACGAAAATTGAATTCCTTCACCTGTAAACAACAAAAAAGGGGAAAAAAAAAAGGGAAAACATCCTCATGTTTCAGGATCAGGTCCTTAGTTCTTATTCAGAAAATCACATCCATTTAAATAAATGAGTAATCTGGGCTGAATGAAGAGTTCCAAAAGGGATTTGTACACTTTAACTTCTTAAAATACGCATTAGAGACGCTGAAACAGACAGTAAATGAAAATAAATCAGAATAAAGGTATAGGTCATGAGAAAAAGGTCCTGAACTAGCATAGTATGATAAGTAGTTCAGTGGTACAGCATTTCATAAACATAACGATTACTTTTGACTCAATCCAAATCTTCCCCTTTATTTTGAGGATGATTTACTTTATCTCACCTACAAGGCAATCAAAGACATTTTTCCCTGACAACAAAGCTCACACCATACACCCCCACACAAATTTACTCAATGTCAAAAAACCCCAACATTACATACAAGAACATGGGTCAGAATAGTTGATGCTAACAGCTCTCGTGCTTCTTCCATCTTTGTTTTCTTTGGGCCTCCCCACATCCTTTGCCTTCGTACTTTGTTTCCAATGTACTTCAATGCCTGTCAAGGGGGGAATTAACTTGAGTTAGTATGAAAATTTTAACCTATACAAATATACACACATGGAAATCTGCATGTACTTCTCAGCCAATGCAATCCCACAAAACTCAAGGAAAGTGCAAAATACTAAACAAGTGATACGAATAAAAGAAAATTCTCGAAAATTAACACAATTTATTTTAATTAAATATCCTTCACAACACTCAACAACCCACATGGAAAGATTCGATAAAGTTTACAATTAAATAGCAGAAATAAGACTAATCTTCAAAAGCATCTTCCAGCAGATTAATATGTTAATGCTATTAATGTTATTAATGCTGCCAGCAAATGGCCTGTTTTGTAGCTAATTAAGAAAGTACACATGAGCTCAAGAGAATTCTGGTGAGTCTTTAGGAAGACGAAGGATGGCCATTATTGTAGGCTTTATACAAGAGATTAGAATTGGAGGAGAACATCTACTCGCGATGAAATGGTCACGTTTGCATCAATGGGGCTTCTGTGAACCAATGCAATTCCTTTTCAGAAGGAATTTTTGTTCCTGACACAAAACCCTAACGTTATGGATATCACTACTTGTCGCATACATTAAAACACAACCTTGAGCTTGAGAAAACAAAGCGTTTCTTGACTTTGGTTTGTTTTCTTTTCAGTTAGGCAATGAGAGCAAAGTCTTACTTTTTACAAGTCCTGCCCCATTAAAACCCCTGAGCTTAAAATAACCCCCAAACCCCAAACTTCAAAACACAAAGTATGCTGATTGCTGACACAGCAAAGTGGTCAATCCCTACTCTCTTTCGATTTTTATGGCCTCTAGCCATGTGAAAAGACACACCTGCATCTGTGTAAAAATCTGAGCTTTCTGGCATTCTTCCAGACTAGGAGCAAATGCAGCCATCACATGTTCCTCGGTGCCAATCATTTGTACAATCTCTTGGTCACTCTCAACACCCATGGCCTAGGAAAAGAAGAAAAGACAGAAATAGCAGAGGCTTTATGCTAACTCACTGACATTTGCTTATGCTAATTTGGTATTGTTTGTCTGCATTACTACTAAGCAAGAGCTAGCTCTTCTCTAAGAAACTGTGCCATCTGGCACTGGCAGCACATATTCTAGCTATGGAAGAACATTAAAGGGAAATCTTGATAAGCAGCAGGAACTCACACACACTTTTTGGAGAGCGTTTTCTTCTTTGCTGACAGGAGTTAAATTCTGTTTTCTCTTAAGAAAGAAAAATAAATGGTAGGTAATAACAAGCCTACATGTGTAACAACGAAAACCAAGTCAGAATCTACAATAAATAAAGGAAGGTGAGAATTTCTTAAAAGATTACACTTTGTCTCTTACTACAAAAAATTTCACAAAATCAGTTCACTGAGATGCAGCATGTCCTACTTGAGAAACATTTCCAGTTTACTTACCTCCTTTGCAGCTCTCTGCATTTAGAAGATGACTTCACTACACTATTCCACTTGAAAGCCATTCTATTATTTCACTGATCCTTGGACACCTTGTTAGACTTTATACTGTGAAAAAAGCTTAATAAACTAAGAAAGTGCTTAACAGATTTAGAAAAATCTCTCTATTGGTAAATGTTTCAAGGTGGCAGCCAGCAGTGAAGGCCTTTGTGGATTCCAGATGGTGCTAAAGCTCCCCCCTTCACACATTTGCCTGGAGCTCTGCCATATCAAGAAATGGAATAATCTCACTAAACCTCTTCTGGCTGAGTTACAATATGTTTCTCAGAACTTTGTAAGGAAGTTACGTTTGCATTTATATTACTCTTCAAACTGTCTGCCACAAAGACCATTGTAAATAATGGCCTACGTAGACCCTACTATTCTGGTTCTCATTAAAAACTGGCAATGTCCCAAAAAGTCACTTTTTCCTCAAAAATGCACAAATACCTTTCCTTCTTATTGCCTTCATTGGGTGTCACTTGGCTTAACACCTAGCTAACGCCTTCCCCTTGCAAAACTGTTGTTCTAATTGTGAAGTATCCACATTTTTTTCTTTTTCCTTTCATTTCTTCTTTCTTTTTCTGCAAAGAAGTGCTTGGTTGAAGTTCCTTTAACTTAAAACACTGTCTCTACACTTTGCAGTTTATTAGAAATTATAAGCAGTGCAAAAGCAGAATGTTCCCATTTTAGGGCAAAGCACAGATCACAATTGCACCATCTAGAACAGACGCGTGTGCCAAATCAACACACAGTTACTTCACCAGGTAAAAGTGTTTCATCACAGTTTGCTCCCACCAAGCAGTCACTCCTCTGACCTCAAGGTTCTTTTCAGAACCAGAATTTGGCCTTGTGAAATTACTGTAGCTCGATCTCTGTTTTTCAAATATTATTAACTTGCTCACTCTTTAAAGTAAGGTCAAACTGTAGTTAAAAAACCTCAGCAGAGAAGTTAACAAAATCCCTCACAACCTGAGGGGCAGCCTCATAAGAAAGTCTACAAAAGCATGAAAGCTTCTTAATTATAATTTTTCATGTGTCTAGGACTTAATAGCTGGCCAGCAAGCCAGTTTAGGAACCACAACTGGATTCATACTATCATTGTACTTAGCCTACAGAAGAACAAAATTTTATTAAGGGAATCTTGGTGCCATTCTAGGCAAACATAGCAGCAATACATTTATCTAAAGACCTTCAAATCGAGCTGATAAGATACCACCCTATTTCTGTCCACTGGGTTAATTTTAGAACAGCAATCAGACTGAAAGAGTCATGTAAAAAGTGAACAAAACAAGTCGGGGAAAAAAAAGTGAACCTGCAGTTTAACTATGCTCTTTCATCCATTAAAAACCAGAAAGACACAGTAAATAAGGAGGGTTGATGATTTCTTCTAACTTGATGAATTCTGATCAAAAGCCTGACAAAAATACAAGGATAGTGCATAACATTACGCCAGTGTAGATTTTCTAACTGAAGTCTGTAGAATCAAACTCACTTGAGAATTCTGAACTTACGTGTGGGAAAGGCTGAGATCTACCAAATGTATTTTGTGTTGTTAGGTAAGTGCAAATTGAGGGAAATTAATTTATGAGTAATGACTAAAAACTCAGGCAAATGACTGAAAAATGTGCTGATACAACAGCCTAAACCTAAAGCCATTTACTCTTCTCTGTATTCTCAAAAATCACAGGCAGAGCTGCACACGCAAATCCACCAACATGCAACACTAAGAGGGCAAGCAACAGGCTCATGCTGGTATCACACAGATTTATGATCTTAATGCTTTCTTTAAGAAAATTTGGCCCTGTTGTTGCACTTTTACAAAACAAAAGCAAAAAAGTACTCCAGAATTAGCCTGTAACAACACTAGGACAGTTGCTTGCATTACAGAAACACTGAGGACGTGCAGTGTAGGAATGGGTCCTATGTTCAAAGCCCTCGTGATCCCAGGACAAAGCCAAGAGAAAAGGAATTAACATAAAAGCAAAGCAGGAGACAAGGCATCTTGTTTATTTTTGATTGGAAGGCAATAACAAAGGGATAATTTTACAGGGGTGTAGAGGGGAAGGAGATTTTGCAAAGGGCTAATTTGGTAGCAGTGAAAGGATGAGGAAGAAGATGGTATCAGGCTGTTGAAGAGCACGGTTGAAAGGCTAGCAGTCAATGGACATAAGACAGGCAAGTCAAAGCAAACGTTCAGATCATCCTGAGTGCAAGTGGGAGAGAGGTCCAGCTGGAGTCAACCGCTTCCTAGGACTGGGAAGGTTCTGGCTGCCCAAAACATATGTGTGTGCATGTGCATGTGTGTGCGTGGGCACACACGCATATACAAGAGAGTGTGCACAAGAGAGTGTGAGCCCAGCACTGCCTTCCCCAGCTTGTGTGTTAATGATGATGTCTAGGCGTTTCCATGGCACCTCCCTAGAATGTAGTTCCACAGTCCACCAGGCTAAATTAGAGAATGAAGACAGGCAGATGACTGGATTAAAAAGATGTCAGGGAAGTTCAAGGTTGACATCACAGACAGAATTGGTCTCGAGTTTTCATAATTCAAAAGATACGAGCTATGAAACTGCAGCCATGGGAACCTGTAATTCTGTAGATCCTGTAAGATCACCACTCAGCTGTTCCCTTAGAATTGCATCTTAACAGCTCCAAGACTAACACAGGTTTGTAAAAATGAAACCCAACCTGCTGTTCCAATCTTTTGCCGCGGGTCCTAGCGAAGCTCCTTATAGCTGCCACAGAAAATCAAGATAGTTCACCTAGCAATTCAGGTCATAAAATTCAACTTTTAAGTCCCTCTAGGTTACTTATAACTCTCTTCCTTCCCCAACCAGTTTTGGCGCAGCATGCAACCTTCATTTACTTGAGCTCCCAGAGCTCCCTCAAGCCTACCAAATCAAGACCATGAACCTAAAAGAAAAATAGTCTCTACCTTAAAGCAGCTCTAACACCCTGCAAAAGCAGCAGCACCACCTCACCTGTTACCCTGCTGTTTTTCCGGGTAGAAACACCCTTAAGTACAACACAAATATTCCTCAATGCTACCTGAAACTGTCCCAGACCCACAGGTAAAGCACGTGTAGCTCATAGCCTGACATACTCAAAAAACGCACTACGCACAGTTCACACAGCCCTGTGATCTGTGCACAACTGACATATAGCCAAAACAAAGGTCTTTTAGGATTGCAAGTCAGCTCAGGACACCTAAATACCATTCTCGTTGCATGTGTATATTAACTAATGAAGCAGTGTTACACAGCAAGCAAATTAATTGTGTCTGTTTCCCATTACAAGGCAGTTAACAGCCCTTTACAGACCTCAACAAATACATACTTTGGGAGCAAAATTGTCCAATTTCTGTCACTACTTTCAAATCAAAAACTGCATTTACACATATTAGGGCTGCACATATGCTTCTGTCACTTTCAAGACAAAAAGTTAGGGGAAAAGTGTTTTATTGCAGCAAAGTAATAACTCCCCCACATCTGAAGAGCAGACAGTTCAAGTCTGTCCTAGAATAGAGCCAGGACTACGCCTTTTGCAGTCTATGAAATTTCAGTTAGATGTGGTCAATGTGCTAAATTTCACAAAACCACAACTTACACATGTTGGACACAACTAGCTGCTAAATCTCCAAATTAGCCAATTACGAAGATCTTACAGGTCTGGATGGCAGAAAAGCAGCAGAACAAGGTCATTTTCAGGCTTGCAGTTTAGAAATCAAGGCAGATGACCTCCTTTAGGGTGACCCTACAGAGTCCCGCCCACCTATCCAGATCAAGGGGCCTTTAAATCCGCATTATTTCCACCCCTCCCCACAGCACATGTACCTGAGTTTCCTTCTTCATCATGACAGAAAAGAAAGGATGAGGAACACTGTATGTTCAGGTCTTGCTCTAGCATGCAGTTGTGTCCACAACTCATGCCTGAAATACAAAGTGCTCTCAGGTTCTAGTTAAGTGGAGCTCTTTAGGCCTCAGCTCTGTCAGTGGGTGGTGCTTGTACTGCTCTCTACTTCACTACCCTTGTTTTTGACAAAGATGTCTAAGGAATATTAGTACACCTCCACTTCACAGTTGTAGTAGCTTTAAATCCATATTAGATCGTAGATCTCCAATACCTGCTTTCTCTTCTATCAAGGTACCTGATCTATATCTTAAGTCATTTGCAGGACCATTGGGCCATTTAAAGCTATTGGAACTAGAAAGACAGTCCAAAATTGCCCAATCTTCTCCCATTGACTTTCAGACAGTTCCGGACAAAACCGTCCCCTCTAGCTGGCCCATGCACTGGATAGCTGCCCTCTACCAATTACTAGTCATTTTCTTAGTCAAAACACAGAGGTCGCTGGAACTTGGCTGCAGCCTGGATGTTGGTCTGGAAGGAAATGCAGAACAACAGAATTCTGTCACTGCTCTCACAGTTTATTTTTTAATCAGAAACTATACAAGCAGTTGCTACTGTAGAAGTTAAGGATGCAAAGTCAGTCAAAACTTCGGACCTCAGATTGCCTGTACAATCTAACTTACCCTCTTGCAGGTGTGTATCTTTACATTACAAGAAGCAGAACACTTACCAGTAATGATGAAGACCCATGCTCCATGCCCAAAGCTTGGGTCTCAGCAGAAAGGAATTACTCTCCTTGCCTTTCCAACAAATTTCCTACGTATAATATTGCTATGAGAGAGAGATGGGGCTACATGGGGACCCCTAAGTTGGGATTTTCCAGTTTCAGGGCTACAGCATATGTATATTGCTTTTAGTAGTTAAATACAACAAAGTAATACCATGTTACAGCAATTCCCAAGAAAGAAACATTAGGGGCTAATGCTTGCCTAAGAATCCATTGAAAAGACTATGTGGAATTTTTAGTTTCCAGCTGGAGACTCATCGAAAGTGGAAAGAAGATGCCTGAAGTTCATGTCATTAATGGAAAGGTAAGGAAAATGACCACTCGTGAGTCCAGCTAAGTGTCAGTCACGAACGGAACATTCAGAACAGTTAAAGCGGGTGCTGCTGGACCAAATCAATATAAATCTTTGAAAAGCACTATGGCCAACAACTGTAACTCCTTATTCAATAAATAAGTGAAGAAATATGCAACGCTACCTAGAATATAAAACATATATATAGGCAAGGGGATAATTACAGCAAGCATTGTCAGAAGGTGATCAAATAGTACAATACTGCTTAGAGAAACTCCCAATAACCAGCTCCTCAGACTTAATAACCCAGAGCAGTTACTCTTCTGTGAGCAGGTATTTATACCAGCAGGGGGTGACAAAATGTAATAAAAGTCTGTAAGTGAAGGTGGAATCCAGCTGTTTGGTACTCAAGCAAATGGATTAAGAGCCGCATTAATGCTTTCCTGCAACAGAAAAGTTGTGAACTTAATCCTGACACTTTCATGTGCATTTCTGTCCACAGATAATTTCTCAGCCTTCTTTAACATTGGTCACTAAAAACAGATGATCTTCTCCAACTACTTGAAGAGATTAGCTTAATCAGAGATAACAGGCATTTGTTTCTCAAGTCTAAATCCAATTATTAAAATAGTTTCTAGTACCAAACGCAAAAGTCTTCCTACAAGAAAACCGATTCTTGCCACTCTCCATCAGCCGAAGTGCTGTAGTAGCAGAGAAAAAGCCTGCAGTTGCCGACGCCAGCAAACCAGGGCTGCTGGCAGAAACTGTGTGGATGCTGTGAGCAAGTGCTGCCCTCTCCTGGCAAACACTTTCCTCGAGGCGTTATCCCCTCCCCACACCACCTGTGCTTACTGTAAACCTCTATAGGGGAGATGAAAAGGGAGCCATAAGGTTTACTTCTACTGGTTGACAGTAGAAGTCAGTCTCCAGTCAGAGGCATTTCTGCACCCTAAACACTTTCTCTGTGAACAGTGCCTCTAAGTCTACTGCTCAGTTTCCTTCTGCACGTGCACTACACTAGGCTGCAAACCCACATGCAGCATCAAACACTAAAGGCCAGGAAGGAGCTTCCAGCTGCAGGGAAGACAGGTCCTAGCCTATGGCTTAGCCATGCCCTGCTGTCCTCTCCAGCAGCTGGACAGTGCATGTGCACCCACCACCTTTACTGGCTGCAGCCCACGTGTTCAATTACCACAGTCAGATGGGCTACCAGCCTGCTTCCATTCGTGTTAACCAGATAGGGAGTAGTCATCTCTATGCCTAAGGCATCCTTAACAAATTAAAATGAAAGAGAGAAGCAGAGGGCAAAAGCAAGCCATTCTGGCAGTTTCACAGGCAATAACGAACAAGGCACTGTCTCCAGGTCAGCTGGCAGGGCAAATACTCCCCAATTCTTTTACAGAATCAGGAGTGGATGCCTTTCACAGTCCCTTATCAGTCACACCGAAGATCTCTTCAAAACCAGGCTGTCTGTCCATGCATTCACTGTACTGAAATACTGGTGAGTGCTCCTGAATCACTCAAGGATTGTCAAGTATTCTGACTGAGGCAGAGCTCATACACAGGGGAAGAATGTAAACTGCCAAAGAAATGCAAGCCTTTAGTACTCGTAAAGGATTTAGGAACAGGTCTAAGAACGGCAAGATTTCCCCGAAGGCTATCAGTTTTGTTTACGGTTACGACCACGTCACACATAACAAGCTCATGGCTCTCTCATGTCCCTGGATCTGAAACAAAGGGTGTTGAGCTACACAGCAGTCCACAACTTGGAGGTGAGCAAGGGGAACCAAATCCAGAAACAAAGACCCTTAACACAAGTTTGCAACATAACTCATAACAAAAGAAATCAAAACCCTTCTGACTTCTGTAGCAAAAGGAGCAGGGGTAGCAGTGCAGAGGAACCTTACAAAGCAGTAGAGGGATAGCAGGCATTTGTCTTGGCACAGCAATGCTCTCCTTGCAGAAGAATGTATTGCTTTCTCTCCTTTTTTGCTGTACAATAAGGACGACTTCCCAAGGGAAAAAAGCTCGCGTTCTCTAAGCCCTGCCAAGTCCTTCTGTACATATTAACTTCTGAGAGTTGCTGCTGATCTTCATTCTCGAGCTACAGAACAGCTTTTTTTCCCACAACAACAGTTGTATTACCTTAAATATGATAGCAATGGGAATATCTTCTGACAGAGTGTTGTGTCTCAGGTAAAATCTTCCTTGTTTCACAACCATATTTGTTCTGCTTTTCTTCTCATGAGTGGAACTGAAGTTAAAAAAAATAGATTATGTCCAACAGGAAGTTTGCAGTGACACTCCTACAATCTTCTGCATAAAACTTGATCAAGTTTGAGCAATCTTTCAGATGAATTAACCCCACTGTTTCCTCTTTTAAAAATTACATTAAAACAGCCAGACATCACCACTCCTGTGGTGGGGAAGGTCAATATTCAAGTCAAGCAAGTAGAAACCTGTACTTTTCAAAATCACCTTTGCATGCTTTTATCATCGACTTGGACATTACCAGCAAGATCAGACCACACACAAGTACTGCAGCAACAACAGTGATAATAGGACTTTGCGTTGTATGCTCAACCTCATCTAGACTTACTAGACTAACCAAGCTAGGAGAGCTATAAGGATAAGAAAGAACAGCCTTTGCATGGAACAGTGACAAGCACCATATTATACCAGCATATTATTATATGCAGCTTAAAAACAAAACCAAAAGGCAAACAAAACATAAATAAAACTCAGTCGAGGAAGAAAGGCTAAATTTAGACTACCTTGCCACTTCCAATAATTTGTGTAATACAAAACCATTTGATTTTTGTTTTCTTCTCAATTGCCTTTTAAAAGCTTTTACACCAATTTGATTTAGAGAGTCAGACAAATTTCCACTGCAGTAACTTCACGTTACTTGCTGCAAAATGAGACCAAACATCATCAATTAGGAAGTGCACTTTGGTTTTGTTAAAAATTAGAACTTGCTTTTTCCTAGTTTGGGATGAATCCTGAAGCATATAAAGCACATGGGAATACTGTACTAACTGATTTTGAGATTGCTGTTTTAGCATACAAAATGACAGCAGCAAGAGACAGGCATTGAACACCTACAGTTTTTCTTCCTACTAAGGAGAAAACTAAACTACTACTACTACTACAGCTACTTCAACTACAACATTAAACTTCAAAAGCTTTCAGTTTATCACCTCCTTCATGTTATTGCAGGCATTTACCATACCTGGTAACAGAAGCACCAACTGTGCCTTTTCTATCAGCTTCCACAATGATCCTGTTTTTGGATAATTGCTCTTGAATAAGAATGACTTTCTCTACACCTTTAACAATAAAATAGCCACCTATTCAATAGAAAAGAAAGATTTTGCATGTCAGTACCCCTGCGTCTTACTCGGCTCCTTCAATATGCTTTTGAATATAAATTATTAGGAAGTAAACAGTAAGAACACAAAGGACAAAACGAGAGAGTAAATTCTCCCTTAAAAAAATAAAGCACAAACTCTGTGTGGAACTTATGATAACTACGAAAACGTCCCACTAGTTTAAACGTAACTTTTCCTAGGTTCACACAGAGCATTCAGGATCTAGAACTTTATTCGGGGAGTGCTCGAACTGCAAGAACTCACAGGAAGACCAAAAACTGCAAAGCTGTAAAAAAACTTGAAACCTGTAAGGTTTCACACTTATTAAAAGATGTTATAGAACTGCTAGTTCTACAAATTAGGTAAAAATACTGCCTGTCAGAAGAGTATACCATAAAGACATCAAAAAAGAACCGTCCATTCCATAATCATTGACTTGCACTCCAGGGATAAATTTACTTTGATTTACTTTAGAAAATATATTTTAATGCTCTTGCTGTATCTATCACAATAAAAGGCATCTGCACGAGTCATGTTAGATGCCTCTCATATTGTAGCTATCTACTAATGCATCTGCAGCATGGCACATCACGTCACTGTATCTTGCATCACAAGCAAGCACAGCGCATGTCCAGTGCATGCTTCCAAGGCAGCAGACAAAAAACAAAGAAGTTGCTTGTCATAATGCTTACTCTCCTCTCTACATTTCAAATATTATCATGTAACACTTTACTCATGCTTTACAAAAGGGAGAAAATGAGAATTCCTGCTTTGGAGGACACCATTATACTCCACCCTCCCCTGATGCACTTAATTTTCATGAACGAACTTCATCTCTGTTCCCATATAACACACCACTGTACAATACTACATACACTTCTCAACTTTTTCAAAATTTTGGTGTACTGTTTTTGTGGTTGAAAACTCTTTTGTCTGCAAATACATATGTTCTATGCTGACAACCATTTCTTACTATTTTCAGTAGCGTGCCAATTTCTTTTAGTTACTAGCATACACTTGGGAAGTTCCCACAACAACTTCACAGTGGCAGAAGACACAACAATGGGTTATTTCTTTGCTGAAAAAGACTGAAAACTAAAAGCACAGATGGGAAAAAAGAACATGAGTGCAAACGTACCTGGATCTAAAGGACATTCATTAAGTTTGGCAAATTCTGCTGGAGTTTTCCCAGTAAGAACACAATTGGAGCTACGCAGCATTATAGGCATTCTGCAAGAAAACCAGTTACACTTTTACATTAGATTCAGACAGAAAAATATGAAGAGTCACCTTCAGGATAAAACCCATGCTGAACAAACTGGAGAAAACATGTTTAAGGTAATTAGAACAAGTGCAAGCTATGAAAAACAGATCTTTCCTTTAATTCCACCTTATTTCATCGAACACGTAGCTTGAAAAGAGACCTGAAATTGGACATCTACTGGCAGAAACTAGTTTTCCTGTTTAATTTTTATGCAGTTACTACAGGCATTCATGACAAACACAGTCACCAAGGCCAATTATTACTAGTGCAAAGACTCCTGGTCCCCCAAAACAGCACAGTCTGCACCAAAGAACACGCCATTGCAGATCCACTGTTAATCATTTTAATTAGAAAAAGCTAGTTCAAATCTCATTTCCCACACAACAAATCGCAGTTCTGATTTCTCTGGTGTCTTAGTACAGACAGCAAGCATTTTGTGAAGCAACATGAAGTGGTGGAAAAATATTCCAAGAGATTAAAAGCAAATTCTATGCTTTGGGAGAGGGAAAAAAAAACAAACAAGAAACTAAAGATGCACAGACTGGATATAAGGCAAAACTTCTTAACCGTGAGGACAGTCAAGCACTGGAACAAGCTGCACTGAGAAGCTGGGAGGTCTCCATCTCCATGGAGGTGTTACAAGACATGACAGGATAAAGCACTGAGCAACCCAATCTGATCACAGAGCTGATCCCCTTCCAACAGGAGGCTGTACTAGAGACCTCCCGAGGTCTCTTCGTTTTATCACCCTGTGATGAAGTCAGGGAACATCTATGTTCATTTGGTTTTCTGTGTTTACACTAGAGTCTCACTGGGAATTAGGCTTATTCAACAACTAACTAGCAATGATTTTGCAGTTATTATTAAAGAGAGTACTTTTATAGTCAGCTTCATAACGTACTTTTTTACTCTCCTATTTCTCATTAAAACTTTTGAAAAAGAGCATAATGTACTTCCAAAGAAAAAGCTGCCTTTTGCACAAGATGTCAACAGCTCATCACTGCATCTACAAAAAGACCTTCATGTCTTTTAGTCCCTTCTACAAAAAAGTGGACTTTTGATCCAGCTTACAGAATTTTGCTTCTTGGTGGACAGCCTTTTTAAGACGCGTGTTTCAGGTGTTTGCTAAGCTATATTTCCGACAAAATTTATCCATGAGTTCTACTATGCAACTATTTGCAACCTCATAGATATTTCATTCAAAATTACTCAAAAAAAAAAATTAGGCAGCTCTTGCTAACAAAGTCATATTTTTAAAATTCAAATCTTATCAATGATTTTAATTTCTTGGCCATTTTCATATCTTGTGTCTTAAAAGAGAACTGATGAACTCAAAATTCTGTATTTTGAAGAGGATAGAAAGCTATCTTGTCACTACAGTGCTCGTACAGATAACCTACTTGCTTCGGTCATTTCACTGAGAAAGTGTTTCCTAGATATAAGAAGCTTTGTTTGACAATCATGATCTTGTATCACACACACAATAAGCCTAATGCATTGGCTGTTTATTTCGGAAACAGTAACCAGTTAGCATAAGAAAACTCAAAAGTAGTATGTGAATGCTATCACTGAAAACTCCAGTGAAACAGATGTCACCAAGCATCTATTCTTTATTTCACTTGTGAGCAATAAAATATTTTGCAGCTAACATAAGACACTATAGTAAGTCATTCTCCTTTGGAGGACAAAATCTCTTTTTTTAAATATCTGAAGTCATCGGGAAGAATGGGAAGAAAATTAAAAGAAAAAAGAAAAAGGGAAAAGAAAGTTACTGAATTTCTGGGCATAAAGATGCAGAAAATGGGTACACTAATTTGGAATACTATTAAGCATCTGAAGGAAATTTTCCTTCTAAAAGACATGAAGACACTGCCCTGGAGTTGTTTTTGTTTCTAGCATATGTAGGTTTATCACTGGCTCTGCCAAACAACAGAAATAATGAGATGAATGAACATACAGCTTTCCTGTCCCAGTCTGAACCACAAGTCAAACAGGAGCACTGTCTATACTCACTTGGCAAAAGGAAACCAGAATACTAGGGACAGAGGAGGAAAATTATTTCCCATGGAAGTAACAACCGGATATTAACAGTTTTTAACAGCAAAAACACTTTTTGCATGTATGCCCTTTCAACCGGTCAGATGATATAACTATTTTTTAATGGAAAACATTTATTTTTTTTGCTGTGACCTCACTTCATAGGAGAACGAGAAGAATTTACAGTATCAGGCCTTAATGTAAGACCCAACACACTAGTGCTGTGCAGAAATGTAGTCTTTTCCAGTATATATGGATGCTTTACAAGTCTTCTTCACCCCACTTTTTTTTTTTTAAAGGGAGGTAGACAGATGTCTAGACTTGTTTTTGTTATGCTTCTTTTAGCTATAATTTAGCCTTTAAAGTACTGCCTTTTGCATACGGATTGATAATGCATTTTCGTGAAAATGCACATTTACTTGAATTTTTTCCTTTGCCTATAGCACACACCACAAAATAACTAAAAGGACTCAAATTGAGATGGTCTTTTAAAAACACTTCTGAAGAAATTACTCAAAACAATAAACTGTTACTACAGCTACAGAAGCTTGGTTTTGTAAATGCATGTATCATGTTCTATTGAGTTAAAGTATGTATTTTTTAAGGAAAGCTTAAAATTTCACTACAGAAGTGTAGCTTCTTAAGTATCTATCTTTTCTTTCCTGACAGTACTCCACCTTTGGCAAGGTGCACAGTCACACAGTAAAACATTCTCTGTAAGGCACCGACCTTTAAAGCCGGCAGGGTTGGTCATTAGGAAACATTGTCTAAAAAAGACAGACATCTTTATTGCCTTTAGAATGGAGTTTTCCTTTCAGTAAATGCTAGAACTGCCAGGTATTTCGCCTTTTTGATATGGTTAAGAGCCTGTTTTTCTCCCTAAGGCACGATATTTTTCTTTAAGAAATCAGATGTCCTTCACAATACTAATAACCTCAAGTAATCTGACAGCCTTTAGAAGAACAAAGCAAGTAAAAAACTCTCAAAATTTCTCCACAAAGCTCAGCCTTGGACTCTTAAGTGCCAAGTAACAGGACAAGAGGAAATGGCCTCAAGTTGCACCAGTGGAGATCTAGGTTAGACATCAGGAAGAACTTACTTACAGAGAGGGTCATTAAGCATTGGAACAGGCTGCCCAGGGAGGTGGGGGAGTCCCCATCCCTGAAAGTGTTTAAAAGACGTGTAGATGTGGTGCTGAGGGACGTGGTTTAGGGACCCTGGCAGTGCAGGTGAATGGCTGGACTCAATGATCTTAAAGGTTTCTTCCAAACATGTGATTCTATGATTCTAAACCAAACCAATTTTAAAGGAGAGGTTAGCCTCGTAGAGAACTAATGCTTGCTTTACTGGTTTTACCATCCACCTCCCACAGATGTATCTCTGCGCATTACGTATGAAAGACTGAATAATTTGGTTACAAAGCAAACACGGTGATTTTCATTTTGCAATAATGTGACTTGCAGCACCAGTATTATTTCATGTATTTCCTTCTTTGGTTTTATATCAACACAAACATAGACAATATCCACCCTTATATCCATCCTTCTTTGAAAGGAGACAGATTTGCAGAAGCTTTTGCAAAACAAAATCTTATAACAGAACCTAACGATCACACCCTGTACAGGTGTTCATCAAGATTTGCCTGCTCACTGGTTCTTTTTATACGGAAGCAGGGTCAGCCTACATTTATTTTGCAGTAAAAACTCCTCCCAACACAGCAACAGTTGAAACTAATACTAGAAGTTCAACATACAGCATCTTACCTGCCAATGGGTAATGCATTGCGTATGATCCTCTGGCTACCTCGTGTATATTCAATGTCCACTGTAATTGGGGCAGAATAAGTCATGTCTCTCAGGCGGCACTAAAAGGAGACCAGTCATGTGGTTAGATGTTGGCTTACAAGCTGAAGAGTCTCTCTTAAAACATCCCCCGTCTGTCCTATCTCCTGTAAGTCCTCACAAAAAAAACAAGCAAAGTGAAACTTGACCAAGCTGTTCATGGTACCTGGACGATGTTTGACAGAGTGTCCTGTGTAAAACAAAACCAAAAGACCAAATCACAATACTGTGATGTTTCAAAAGCAACTAGAGGATGTGTCTTCAGGACTTCTAAGCTGTTTAATTAAACAAGCAGGACTAATCATCAGAGCTGACACAAAGACCATACTATGCCACAGGCTCTGAGAGCAGTGCTGAGCTAAGGGACATTTCTATATGAAGACTCTCAGCAGCTGAAGAGTTGTTGTGTCACATGAAGTCTGATAGGAGGGAAACACACCAGAGTAGGAGAGACACTGTGCTATCTTATCAGAAGAATGAGCAAATGATAGGGTTCCGTTTCTAAAGATGGTCCACTACAGTATCACTTCCTGTAAAGATTCCCAGAATTTGCTTGCAAATTCCTTGGATAGCAAGAGAAGCAGGATATACATATCTAGGACATTATATAGCTCAAGGGTCAATCACTTCTAACCCATTTGTCTGCTCACCCCAACCTCACTCTACAATTCTCTTGCTAGCCCTTAAGGTATTGTGTATCTTCATGCAAGACAAGGTTTATTGTATCTGTTGAATATAACAGAGCAACTCACAGCAGGTCATTCGTGACCTCACTGAGCATTCTGTATCTTTGAGCTCCAGGATTAGAGGTTTATCAGCATTTAGACCCGTACATTTATGGCTTTATAGTCTTCCGGTGTATTGATTATGCATTAATTTTGCAATGCGTTGAAGATGCCACCATATGGAAAAATATGCCTCAAGAATCATTGCAAACTGGATGCTCTTCTCTCCACATTAAAGAGTAAACCACTTCTCTAGTAATAAAATTTTGACATGCACCAGCAGTTTTCAAGCTGTGACTTGTAGGAAATTAGGTCCCACTGTGCTCCCAGCAACTTCATCGCATTTAAAAGTAACTGAGAGGTTATCCATTTTCTGATTACTTTAAATTCATCTGTACGAACAGTTCATGAAACTCCCGTAAGAACTATGTGAGAAGGAGAGTTAGACAGCTTCATTAGTATTACTTAAGGAAAAAAACACTTTGGGATTCTTTGTGTGTGCTTTGCCCACACACGACACAGATATAAAATGAGAACTACACAGCGTAATATTCCAGCACTTCTATTTTTGTATGACCTTCCATGATGTAATTGCTCCTTACACTAGACACCTAGAAGTAAAAACCAGGTATGACTTGATCTTCAAGGAAACCAAAGGAAAAAACCTCCCAAATTTTGTTTAAAATAGGTAAAATACAATACTCAGACTTTTACAAAAATCTGATCATTTCAGGTGTCTTTGGGAAGGAATTTTATAAGCCTCTAACAGAGAAACTCGTAAGTATCCAATCTTTTGTTTTGTTTGTTTGTCTTTTTAAATTGCACCCCTGGGTTGACCTGAGCAACATCCTATTTAAGAAAATAACTGGCCTTCATGTGTGTATAACACACTGAAAAAGACGACAAATAATGCACTATCACTAAGCATCAATGAGGATTTATCTAAGATGAAAGAGTAGGTTATTCTAAATCCAAGGTCTATATGCTCTACAAAGCATTTATTTGGCCCTCTTCTGCAGGTACAGACACTTTAGTTATAAACAAGCATCTTAATACCTGGATTCTTGGATACGAGTTGTTGGCTAGAAACAGTTTTTTGCATGCAATTTCATTCCTATATAAAATATCTTTCCTGCTGCATTTTGTGCACGTTCATATCTACTGATTTAACATCAACTAAACATCTGTGAGACGCATGAGCTGTCCTACATTATATCTAATTGCACTGTTGATGGCGGAGTTACTGGCCTTACTTAAAATCTTTCCATTGAACTAAAATGAGATTTGAGTCAGGTCACTGGAGACAGAAACGTGTCTGTGCAGAAGAGGCAGCCACTAGATGGCTTGTTTTTACAGAATTTCTCCAAAGCACAGAATGTATTTTGTGATAGAGTCGAGAGTGTGCCACGTACACTACATTAAAAAAACCCAACAAACCAAAAAACTTCAAGCATCAAGTGTTTATAGCAAGAAAAAAAACCACCTGATACGTGAACTGATTTACTAGTTTGACAACAAGCCATATGTGGGCAAATGACTGCAAATGCTGAGTTCAGTTCTCATTCTGAGGCCAAAAAGTGGTGGTCAGTACTTCTGCTGAAGAGGAATACTTTGTTCCTGAGCAATCTCTGACGGGAACTGAATGGCTTTAGATACCTGGAAGCAATCCTAAAAGGTCCAAACCTTTTCTTAGTGTACAGCTTTCTTATATGTACAGATGCTACCTTACATCCTGCCAAAAGCAACAGACTCTGATTTCAGTCACAGCAGCATTTGCTCCCATGAATCTTTATTCCAGAAGTACACAATCCATTTGTTAAGTTTCTTATGACTTTTATCAACTTCCATTTATTTCTGATCAAAGTTTCCATGTTTGGTCTCTGACTCAGACTTAAAAACTATGAGCAAAAAATCAGATATGTTCCCAAAGAAGACTGAAGTGTCCTATGGTACAGACAGCAGCAAAGCTATGATAAAAAAGAAGTTAGTTAGTAAAAACATCAAAGAACGCTACCCTGTAGTGTGAGGACTTCACCTATGTCATAAGAAGAGCCACAAGATTAAGCAAGAGAAGTACTTTTAAGTTCTTTCATGGAAACGCACTCAGATACAGATACCATGAATACAGCTATTCCCACATCAGAAAAAAAAATTACAGGATGTTTAAATCTCCAACACTTTTTTCTCCAGTGATGGTGGTATCCATTGTATCACCTAAAGCAGCACACACATACTCAAACTAAAGTTACCTGCAGCTGTATCCAAGCCATGCCCAAGATCAAACAAACAAACAAGACGGATGCAAACATTAATACCTCATGAGGTGATACAGGTCGTGTCACATTGAAGCTTTCTTCCACATCTGGAGTACCCACATAGATATTGAGGTACCTGTAACACAACAGTTCCAAAATGAGCAATGAGCCGAATATTTTTCAGGTGACCTGAAGGAAGCAGAATTCTACATATACTGAAAAATGAAGTTACTGTGATGAACACACACTGACGAATAATGAGCAATGCCCTTCCCAAAGCAACTCATTGTATTTGAGCTGTGTACTAGTTAGTTCAAATTGAAACCACACATGCCATGAACTCCAAGTTACCTTTGCAAATAGACAAAAAACGACTCCCATCTATCACTCAGGATTACTAAATTACAGAAAAATGGTGACATGGGTATTGTTAACAGCTAGCTATTAAGTCATGATTATTCACATTATTATTCACATGACTATTCTTTAAATCTTCCCATCTTTCAATGCTCCAAGTAAGAGTTAAGTCATGGAAAATACTCTCTTGATTTATAGCTACACAGGTGTCTCTGAACATTTTATACAACAACATGAAGAATCTCATGCCAACAACACCCATGAGATAGCAAGCATGCTTCCACTGATATGGAAATCATTTCACACTTACTTCAAGTACCACATTGGATCAGCATCACTTGTAACTTTTTCATTAGCCTTCATGATTTTCTTTATCTGGAGGGGGGAAAAATAAACTAAAATAGAATCATGCACCTTTTGTGAGTACTAAGAGCCACTCTCTTCCCACCAAGAAAGCATACCTCTACATTGATGAAATAGTTGAAGGAGTCTATGTGCTGCTTCACAAGTCCTTTCACCTGGAAAATACATGCATGCAGCAAATAAAATCAGTTTCAATAATATGAATCCTACAAGGCAGAAATTACAATATAAGCATTTATAAGTGCTTTTGGATCCATGCTAAATTCTTTCACTTGACAAACTTCTGAAAAGTGCTTGGATGATTGGTCTGGTTCTACACCATACATTTCCAGGTTTACACCAGAGCTGTTGTTCCTTGAGTCAGAAAACTAATTTGGTAACTGTACAAAGTAAACACCCAATAGACTTTGAAATTCTTATAAACAAACAAGAGACACACAAGTCGAAGTATTTTATCAGTTTGCCATTATTTTTAATTAATTTTAAAATTTATAGTATAATTAACCATATGGACTGCTTGAAAAAAGTTGCCTACACCCTAACAAGAGCAGCTGGCATAAAGAAGGAGAGGGAGAGCCAGTGAGACAGGAGAGATGGAACAGAAGCGGGGTGTGAAAGAGAGAAGTCAATAAGCAAGGGAACAGTCACAGGAGGGCAGGATGCTCATAAGAATCTGAGTTTGATTCATAGGCGGGAAGAGATAGAACATGCACAGCGGCAACATCACACAGAAGAAACAGTTCCCTGTTCCCCCAGGTAACAAGTTGATAAAAAAAATTTCAAGGACTTACATTTAAGGTGTTTAGAGCAATCAAAAGAAGAGGTATTATACTAAGCAAAATTATTATTATGGGATTAAAGAAAAAAAGGGTTTATCTTGAAGAAATACTAAGAGAAGCATTCATTTTGTTACAAGATTGGTGTTCACAGAAATAAAAGGCATAGCTATCCTAACTATAGTGCAAAACTCAGCCTTGAAAGAGTGGAAGTGTTAAAGAGTGAGAGCCAATGGAGACACATGCTCACATGCTCACAGAAACAGCCCATGATAACTAACACATTATGAAACTTGTCATATAGAAGACTTGTCCTCATACAGAAAGATGCAATCACATAGTTCACATGAAAGGCAACAGTTCATTCTGAAATCATTAGAAAGAAATGGGAAGTTTAGAATGACAAAATCAGCTGCTCTGTGAAGCCTCCATGGGTTAAGAGAAAGGAAGAATAACTTCAGAGCAAAATTCTTGAGATAAAAGTTTCCCTAATTTACAAAAACATTGCACGTCATATAATATAATCAAGAAAATACTATGGATTTATTAGTGTCTAGAAATCAGGCTGGTAGTTGTTTCCATTTTTCTGTGAGGCGATATCAACAGCTTTATTGAAAGAAAACTCCACTATAGAAACTGTAATGCACAACACCAGCTTTGTATAACTGTATCACTATAAACCAACATGCAACAGAAAGGTCAGACCACCATCAGCAGCCCTAAAGCAAAGGGCTTCCTGACTGGAAAAAAATGTGAGACGGATACACTTGGCATAAAGCACAGTAAACTGAACCCTCAATCAGCATCCCTCCCTTTTTCACAGTCTCAAGAATTCAGACAGTTATCACTAGCACAAGCTCGTGATGAAAGTTCATACAGTTGCTAGGAAAGACAGAAACAGGATTTATTAGGACCCTGTAGCACCTTCACAGCCCTGAACCAAAGAGAAAACACGTAAATTCTGTAACTGACTTTTGAACTTTGTTCTCCTGCCAGGACCAAACGCTCAAGGGTGCAACAAAAAGATAAATGCAGGTATCAAAACAGGGAAGGAAGGGAATTAACAATGCGAGGCTGAAAAGAACCTTGCTGAAGCAAGCAATGTTTGCTAAGACTGATGATGGGTGCAGAGGTCCCTGCAACCCCCTGAAGGTATCTATGCAGATCAAAGACTTTACCTGCCATCTTTATGACACAATTTTCATTACTGCCTTTCTCCTTTCCCACTTCCAAGGGTTTATTAGTCCTGTTATTACATCCAATAGCATTTTATTCAGAACCGTACCCTCAACTAATACCAGATTACATGAGTAGCAGTTAAATTAAGACACGAGTAATCTTTGAGTTTAGTCAGTGTCTGACTTCACGAGGGAAGATATACATATATTAAGCCTTTGCAGAATGCAGATCTGTGGTTACATCCTTCCTGTGACAAACAGAACTGTAAACCTAACACCACAGTCTTATATCTTATATCACAGACCATCTATAGGGTCTCTGAGTGCCAATAAAACAGTAAAATAATCTGGAATCGTTACACATATACATTGCTTATTGAGAACAGACATACAAAAATGCAAACCTGTAAAAGGATGCCTCCACAAATTAACCTATAAATTAATCAAGAAACCAATCTATGTAACAAGCATGGGACTAAAACAAAAACACCTGCAAAATGCACACAGAAGGTGAGGACAGGTATTCTGAGAAACAGCAAAAGCTAGAAGAAGGAAATGTAAAGTTAGAAAGGAGACAATGTAATCATGCCATGAAATGAGTATATAACACTAACCTTCAGAAATGCTGGAAGAAGTCTCCATTTTTCCTGAAAACAAAAAACAATTTGAAGTATCTTTCCAAAGAGTGACCAAACATCTAAGAAGCTTGAGATTTTTCTGATTTTTAAATTATTATTACTTTTAAGCAGTAATATCATTTAAAATCAGATCCATTTAGAAAAAAAAAACCCATCCTAGATGAGTAAAAGCAAAACAGGGCCATACGTGCTATGCATATTTACTCAGGATGCAACATGACACTGTCTTTTCTAAAAGCAACTTATGTAAGAATATATGCTGCTTAGAAAATTCCTTACTGCCACGTCCCCATTTAAGAACAACTAACTTTTTTTTTTTTTGTCTCACTAACATTGTACATTACATTCCTAGCAAGAGAAGATTTGCTACAACTTTTAGTTTACAAAACACATGCAAGAATCTCAGTCCTGGGAGTAGCTCTTTCAGAGATGAGTCTCTGTAAAACCTAGCAGTACCCTAACTTCTACAAAGATTTAGCAAAACCATCTAAACAAAGTACTGACAAATGTATATAGAGGTTCCTTCAAAATGTGCCCCGTTTCTATTCGTCAGTGATCACAAGGAACACCACTTTCCGTCAGCCCCGTCTTCTACCACCATGGCAGAGGGAGCCCACCTTATATTTGGGATGAGAGACATAAGTGGAGGGCAAAGGTGAAGAGGCCCGAGCGCCACAGAATGGGGCTGCATCACGCGGCTCCAGAAGAGAGTATACTATAACATTCATAGAGCATCAGCACAGCATAATTTTAGTTTGACATTCAGCATGTAGAAGCACACAGCAATGCTGCAGCTGTGCTGTAATGCTCTTCCTCAGAAGCACGTAGGGGAATTCACAGCAAAACACAGCATGAGGCTACTGGGCTCATCAGACTCTTCTCCCAAGTAACAATTGAGAGGACGAGAGGAAATGGCCTTAAGTTGGGCCAGGGTAGATCTAGCTTACATATCAGAAAGAACTTATTTACAGAGAGGGTTGTGAAGCACTGGAACAGGCTGCCCAGGGTGGTGTTGGAGTCCCCATCCCTGGAAGTGTTTAAGAGACATGTAGACGTGGTGCTGAGGGACACTGTTTAGGGACCCTGGCAGTGCAGGGTGAATCGTTGGAGTTAACGATCTTAAAGGTCTCTTCCAGCCAGATGATTCTGCGATTCTGTGATTCTGTGATTTCTGAATCCAGAAAAAAGCCCAGCCGAACCAAAGGGACCTGAGACCTGGGCCTTCATCTCCTCCTTCTCCCCACGCGAGGCAACTACCAAACTTTAAAGGAACGGAGGGCAGAAACCCCTCTGCTCGTGTCTGCAGAGCACAGGCCGGGCACAGGCAGGGGGC
>NW_010407267.1:0-9118 GCF_000710305.1 Buceros rhinoceros silvestris | reverse complement strand
CCTGGCAGTGCTGGGGAACGGGGGGACTTGATAATCTCAAAGGTCTCTTCCAACCAAAACAATTTTATAATTCTGGGGGTTTTTGTTGTTTGGAGATTTTCCTGGTTGTCTTTGGTTGGTTGCTTTTCTCCCAGAGATCACAGCACACCATCACACTGGAGGTCTCTCGGTGGCAGGGAGCATTGTGGGAAGCCAGTGTCCAGTCACTAACAAAGCCTCGTTGCCTTCCTTGCAGGGCAGATCATCTGGCAACACTGGCAGAAGGGCTTTTCTCCAAATCCACGTGCACCCTATCGCTGACAGCACACGCTGACGATAACGAATCTCATTTTTGTTATTTTCTTTCCTTTACTAAGCACATTGCCCGATGCATTCTGGGGCACAGACTGCAAATACACACTCTTTGCCAGCAGGACCCGCAAGCCCTGCAGGCTTTGCCACAATTACTGCTCCTCCTCACCACTCCCACCGCACACTTCGTTATCAGGTACATAACGAGCTATTTCTTTCCATAAGATACCTCAGAGCATGCTCCAAGGAACCAGCACCCGCTTGGAAATGGGGAGGTTCAGCTTGTCCTCCAGGAGCAGCCCTGCTGAAACAGGGTGACCAGATTTGCACTTCAAGTTAAGCAGTAAATAAGCAAATAAAAACCATCAACCATGACAGCTCCTCTGGCTTCGTCTCCTTGCTGGGCTTCGTGCTGAAAACACTGCTCTCTTTCACCACGCTCTGCCTGCTTGGCAATCTCAGGCTCGCTGAACTCAAGAGGTAGCCAGGATCTGTACAACGCGCCGTGCTAAAAATTGTTGGCTTGATCATGGAAGAGCGGAAGAGCTCTCCTGGACTCACAGCTCGTGTCAGCAGATAAGACTCAGCACAAAAAAGCCACATGCCCTTTGAGAAGCTGACTTTATAAAATTAATTTTACATCTCATCGCCTACCACGCCGCTCCGCTTCGGACTCATTTATCTCAGCAGTGCCAATTTAATAAAGTTTTACCAGCCACAACATCAGAGCAACGTCACACAGAATCACAGAGTCCTTTTGGTTGGAAAAGACCTTCAAGATCATCAAGCCCAACCATTAACCCAGCACCGCCAGGTCACCACTAAACCATGTGACACAGGGAAGTCCATGCAGGTGCCAACCCACCCAGCAAACTCCAGGTCTCTTGTCCCTTCGTGGTGACATCGAGCAGCAAATTAAATCCTGCTCTCAGGGCTTCTCTCATTCCAGCACGTCCGCCACGATGGGTGACATGCCACCACATCACTACTGTTGCTGGTTTACATGTGCACACAGCACTTTGAGCTCATAGACAGGACTGAACATATCGGTCACTGAAGAGGAAGCTCCCAACTTTTACAACAAACATGGCTGGTCGGTCCGAAAGCAGCACTTTCACACAACCACTTAGTCGTGAAGATGCACTTGAAGAACACTGATCGATCTAAAGGCTTCCTTTGCTGACAAGGACTTCTTGGTTCGCAGCACAGAACATTCAGGCAGGAAGCAGGTTTCTACCTCTGGCAGCTCTGCTCTGACTTGGTATTTTCTCTTCAGATACTGAAGGCATCATCCTTTTGCCAGGCTTCTGCCTTCCACATGCATTTACGCCAAAGGATGTCACGGTACAGGACATCAGAACATGGTTCCTGCTTATCTGAAGAGCAGGAATTTAAGAGTCAACCTTTAAGAGGCTGACTTTTTTAATGGGGATTTTTTTCCAGGTAGCCTAAAAGGAAGGACGCATCCCTTACCAACAATTCCTTCCAATCCTTCAAAGCCTCCTGTGCCCTACTGCAGCACTTCCAAGCCAGGCACCAGAAGCACCTCGCTCAGGCAAAGCAAGTCCATACCAGAGGATTTTTCTGGCACTAGTAAGTAGAAAATGTTCCAACAGGCTGTACTTAACTGGTACACGCAAAAGTTTACCCCCAGGAAACAGAAACACGGGAAAACACGCCTTTGCTCCATCATTTGAGAGAAGTGTGAAAGCAACACTCAGATTCCAGCACCAGCTTCCATCAGCCCCTCCTCTGCAGTCACCACCCCAGGGAACAAGAAAGTCCCACACCAGCACAACCAGCTGGCCAAGCCCGCGGCAGCCTGGGCCCCGGCTGCCAGCACCGAGGCGGGCAGGGGTTTGCCTGGCCTTGCTGGTCAAGCTCCTCACCTCAGGGGTTCCCTCAGCTTTGCAGCCCACGCACCACCAGCTCAACCTGGACGTTCATCTTCAGAGCCATGCTCCAGAGCACACGTTTTAGGCTGTAGGACCATTAAACCACAACATTTCTACACCATTTCTGCCATAAAGCAATCCGCTGAGATGGCTTTAGCTGGGCTCTCTTCCAACCATTTCTCACCAGGTACCTTCTCCCGGCCTTTGTTACTGTCCCCCTGATACTCCTGCTTTACTGGCTGGTTTTAACCACAGTAAAATGAAACCGTGGTGAAAGGATGACAGTGAACGTGGCACTGCCAGGCTACAAAGTGCTCGGTGCTGCTTGACATCACTTTTGCCTCCATGTTCTTCACTGTTAAAGTCTCCCTCAGTGAGCAAAGCCCCTCCCTCAGCACAGGAGGGAAACTCACTGGTTGAGAAGTCCTCCAGTTCTCAGGCTGAACCCAGGTCCAGAGGCAACATCCATAAATAAAGACGCATGAAAGAGTTAAAGCTCAGGCTATGAATGCAGAGGATTAGAAGAAGCGTTTCAAACAAAGACAGGAAGAAGTTAAAAGTAATTATTTAAAAAATTTTCCCTGCGAGATTGGCCAAATTCCTGGTCACTTCCAAGAAACAATTGCTCTGAATTTCAGAAACTAGCAAGAGAAAGAGATTGCGATGGAAATAAATTCATGCCGGCCAGCTAGGGATGCTGCCACTGCTGTTTTACATAAAATAAAAAATGTGATGTTTGGTCACAGCGTAAAATGCCAATAAAACAAACCTACAGTCACCAAGCAAAAGAGCTACTCATTAGTTCTGGGCTGAATTTAAAGAAACAGCTTCTGGAATGAAGAACTTGAAGGAGAGCTTCCTTTTCTTCTCTGCTCTCTCTCCAAACCAATTATTTCCAGTCTTACAGCTGCAGAAAAAGCTGCATCTCCAATTCCACGACCAGGTAAAATACTCCACAACCCACTTCAGAAATCCAGATCAAATCTGCTAAGCAGATCTTGCAGGAGAGCAGAGCAGAAGCTGTGCTTACTCTTGGTCACCCAAGTCCACGTTGTGAAGACCATCAAGCACACAACAGGTATTCCCCTCCAGGGACTTGATGTCACCTGACCTGGCCTTCCAAATCACCGTCCCCATCCCACACTTGTGAACGTTTTGGGGCAGAATCCTCTTTGATCTGGATCACTTCATTCTTCTGTGCTTGGGCAGAGCGTCATAAACACCGGCCCAGGCTGCCCCCAGAGGTGGGAGCAGCCCCATCGCTGGCCCCATGGCAGGTCAGGCTGGCCCCTGGGGCGCTTGAGCCCACGCTCGCAGAGCAGAAGCTGTGCTTACTCTTGGTCACCCAAGTCCACGTTGTGAAGACCATCAAGCACACAACAGGTATTCCCCTCCAGGGACTTGATGTCACCTGACCTGGCCTTCCAAATCACCGTCCCCATCCCACACTTGTGAACGTTTTGGGGCAGAATCCTCTTTGATCTGGATCACTTCATTCTTCTGTGCTTGGGCAGAGCGTCATAAACACCGGCCCAGGCTGCCCCCAGAGGTGGGAGCAGCCCCATCGCTGGCCCCATGGCAGGTCAGGTTGGCCCTTGGGGCTCTGAGCCCCCTGCTCTGGGGGCAGATGTCCCTGCTCCCTGCAGGGGGTTGCGCTGGGGGAGCTTGGAAGGTCCCTTCAACCCAAACCAGCCTGTGATCCTCTGATCAGAGCAGGGTCTAAACCTCAAGGCCCTGTTGTCCAGCCCTGAAGCTGGAGCCGTTCCCTCCACCCACCTCGACAGCGGAACAGCATTGCAGAGCACATTAGATAAAGGCATCTGAGGAGGCTGTAAGTGAGCTAAAGATGGAAATAAAGTGAGAAAAACAAACCAGGCTGGAAACTGAAACACCCCCGCTGACCTTTCGATTTCATTACTTACTCTATAACCTGAGGCATGATTCTCCTCTTGATTTTTATTCTAGAAGATCTGACTGGTAGCCGTGGCCACCACCAAGAACAAAGCGACTCCAAACCCCGCTGTGTTCAAAGTCTTACGCAAGATCATACGAGAGGCACTGTCCGCTCCGCCATCCCCAGGTAATTCAGATCAAGGCAAACACGATGTTTTCCAAATGTCTGAAATTTTCACTTCTGACTTGATCATCTTGGATGATCCACCAGCTCAGGTCAGCTTTCAGGATGGAATTACAAAGGCAAGAAATCAAGAGTTTATAATGGAAATGCTGCCAGACTCTCAGCCCCGGCTCCGCTAATGGGAACCAGGGCAATGAAACGCCTGCAATCACTCACCTCCTTTCACCAGATTTTATTGCTGGAGAGAAAATTAAGAAATTTAGCATCTTGCTCTCCACTAAATTGCTTTTTCTTCCCCAGACTTTTTGGTGCACCCTTCGTGATACCACTTACTTGTAAACATCCTCATTTTTGTCTGTGTATTAAAACAGACGCATTTAGCAGCTTCAGTTAGGAATGTCCCCCCACCCCCCAGTGTTTAACTTCCTATCCGGCCACTTTACTCTGAATCTTATTCAAATTACAGCAGGGCTATTATGCAAGGCACAAAAGTTCAATCTGAGGGAAATCTGGGCAGGGTTTTCTTTTTTGCATGAAAACAACAGCATAATAAATGCTAATCGTCATAATCTTTTCAAAGTGAAAGCTTTTCAAGAGTATTTTTGCATTTAGGAATATAAAACGTGCCTCCAATTTACATTCTAAAGGTTCACCCAGAACCCACGATTAGAGATGGAGAGACCTATATGTCATCCCTTCAATCCCCTGTCAGCGCGGGATTGTATCATCAGCTGGTAAATATGGAATAAGAAGCTTTAAGAATTAGACATTTTAGCTTGTAAACCCGTAATCACCCTACGTCAATCACAGCCTGCGGAGAAATTTGGAAACCTGCGTGTCTGTACTGCTGCCCATCAACCAAGCCCCAAACTGGCGGGTACGCCAACTACTTCTCTTGGTCAGTTATGGGCACCAATCAGGGTAGAGACACCGGAACCCTTTTTAATTAAATTGCTGGGATGGTGTTTTTTATGGAACTTGTAGATTGACGCGCCTCATTTAAGCCTCTCTCCTTTGTAGTGGCATCACAAAATCCTTTGGTCATACAAGACTGTTAAGCTCTGCAAGTCCAACCACTCCCCCAGCACTGCCAGGTCCCCCCGCCCCCTGTCCCGCAGCAGCACCTCCACACGGCTGGGAAACCCCTCCAGGGATGGGGAGTCCACCACTGCTCTGGGCAGCCCAGGCCAGGCCTGGGCAACCTTTTAAGTGAAGAAATTGTTCCTCAAGTCCAACCTCAGCCTCCCCTGGCACAACTTGAGGCCGTTTCCTCTCACTCTGTCTCCTGTTCCTTGGGAGAGGAAATTGACCCCCACCTCGCCTGAGGAGACATCAACACCCCCCCCTCCTCCTGCCTCGCTCCAACCTCCTGAATTTCAGGGAGTTGTCAGAGCCAGAAGGTCTCCCCGGAGCCTCCTTTGCTCCAGGCTCAGCCCCCCCAGGTCCCTCAGCCACTCCTACCCTGCTCCTGCTGGCCACACCAGTGCTGGTACAAGCCAGGATGCCATCGGCCTTCTTCGTCCCCGGACCCACTGCTGGCTCCTCTCCAGCCGCTGTCACCAACCCCCCAGGTCCTTTACCCCAGGCAGCTTCCAGCTGCTCTTACCCCAGCCTGGAGCGCTGCAGGGGGTTGGTGTGACCCCAGGGCAGGACCCAGCACTTAGCTTTGTTGAACCTCAGACCATTGGCCTTGGCCTCACAACTGGCTATTTCTCATTTGCTCAACAGAGGTCATGGATCACAAATGAGAAATTTGTAAACAGACTCTCTCATCTTACTAAGCACCACTTCAGGAATGGGTAGAGATCTTGAGGAAGCAAAGGTCAAGAAACCATTAGAAAGATTACGTGGGAAACAGGAAAGTGTGCAAGGTCGTCGTTCCAAGTCAGAAAATTAAATTTAACTAAAGGAATAACTAGAGGAACCCCTGAAGGTGACCACGTATCTTTTTTTTAGGGACAACAGTAAAATCAAGAACTAGGGGAAGACCTATTGAAAGGAAGGCGAAAAGCACCAACCATCCAGAAAGCTCTTTCGAACGCCCCCCTCCCCACACACTTTTTTTAGGGACAACAGTAAAATCAAGAACTAGGGGAAGACCTATTGAAAGGAAGGCGAAAAGCACCAACCATCCAGAAAGCTCTTTCGAACGCCCCCCTCCCCACACACACACCACCTCCACCTAATCGTGTCTGTTCGGTGTTTCACAGCCACGTTTCAGGAGCGATCGCTGTAGTTTTCCTAGTACAGATGTCAGCACAAAGCAAACAAATCACACAGAGACTCATATTCAAATTCTGCCGCATTTGTATTCCTCCTCCGATGCCTCGCATGCTCATCCAAAGCGGGGAGCGGGAGAACACCGCCGGCAAAACAGCACTGGGACATCTAAGGAATGCGCTTAGTCAGAACTTGGTCAGCTAAACCGAGACGACAGCGAGCCAAAAACGCTCTGCAGGACCCACTTAGGCAAAGCAAGTGATTCAGATGGCTAAAGCCGTCGCTAGAAAATGGACTTTAGCACCTCAAATGGGACTGCTGAGGATATCCCCAAAGCTTTTCTGCTCTGGCTGATCCAGCTCTTTGAACACATGCGAGTGAGTTCACGCTCCTGGAGATACCTAAAAAAAGCGCCACCCCGTTTTCCAGGCACGCAAGGAAACATGTAACAGACTCCAAAACGCTCCATGGGCCCTTTCACTAAAAACATATCAACGGGCCCCATCCTCAGCTCCTACAACCAAGCATTCGCGGCTGGACTATGTTGCATCTCCACAGGAAGGGTAACAGAGATACCCTCCTGGAGAATGGGTGCAACAGGCTCACAGCCCTCCTCCAAAACGGGTCTGAAACTCACATCTCCTGTTCCATTTGCAGGAGCTTCAGCAAAATAACCACAGCTGCTGCTTCTAACAATGCTGGAACCAGAAGGCTCATTGCACCTATGGCCAAAGTGTGATATTTTAACTACAGAAGGTAGTCTCCAGCTCTGGAGCCCAGCAAAGGAAGGAGATGAGACTGCAGACACATTCCTTCTCAGTAGACATTGGCATTCAGCACGCCAGCTCCTACAAATCTCTCTTCGGCATTTAGTTTCCCCCGTTCTCCGTGAATGACACTTAGGGTCCAGTTCATGGCTATAAACGCTATTCCGAGAGCCGGGTCCCTAATGCTCAGGATACGCAGGGGGAGCAACTCCAGTCCAAGTTCACTGTGAACTCCAGATGTGACATCCAACTGCCCCAAACTACGTGACACCGAGTTTGAAACACATCAGATGACACTGAACTGCTCTCGTGGATAAGAAAATAACACGTTTCAGCAAATGCAGCCAAAGCTTCCCCCAAGAAAGAGCTTTTACTTCTTTTAAAATCTTACAAATACAGCTAGAAAATGATCTGGTTTTACTGGCTTCAGGCTTTGCTCAGGAAAAAGTCCTGATTATTCTACATTAGACATGCAAGGGGTCTACTATTGACCCCCGGATGTAATAAGCGCCTTGGATAACCGCAAACACTCCACGGCTACCTTGTCCTGTGAGACACCAGTGATGCTGCTCTTGGGTAAGTGTCTGTAACTGGACACCCACCTAAGCAACAAAAGCAGCAAGATATTCGGGAAGATTGTGTATGTGCAGTTCAATCAAAAGGATGAGGAGTCAATCCTCAAAAAGGATGAGGAGTGTGAGCAAGAGGTTCTACAGGTTTTTAACGTGTTAGATTGTAGGTAAAGAAATGATGAACTCTTGTTATTCCTGGTCATAAAGAGAAGGATTAGATGGACGGATTCAATCAGAGTCTTAGAAATGTAGGCTGGATGCCAGAAAATGTTAGTGTGCTGAAACAAAACCAGGCTGGCTGAAGCTGCTGGTTGCTCCACTGTTGTTCTCAGCACTTCACAGAAGACCAAAGGCTGAAGGAGCTGCCCCTGGTGGCCATCACTTGGACTCATGGAATTGTTTCGGTTGGAAAAAACCTTAATGATCAAGTACTCCCCATTCCCCCAGCACCGCCAGGTCACCACTAAACCATGTCCCTCGGCACCACCTCCACACGGCTTTTAAGCATCAGGGATGGGGACTCAACCATGAAATCTTCTCCCAGTCCTGCTGACATGGACCCACCGGGCTTCTGAAGACACTGTACCAACAGGCTGCCAAACACTTCTGAAGCACTTGTGTATCACCTGAGAAAGGCTCACGGGAAACACGGACTTCAACCCCTGAAAACGCAGGTACGAGCATCGCTCCTGCCAGAGGACAAGATCACAGAGAAATTTCAAACCATAATGTGTAAAGTAAAAAAACCTTTTTGCCTTAAAAACCAGCCAGCCCAGCGCTCCCCGAAACATGAGATGATACAACCGGAGGCAAGAGGCAGGAGCGGTGCAGAGTCGGAGCCCCGCTGCCCTGCTCAGCCTCAGGCACAGGGCTGGTTCACAGCAGCGAAGGCAAGGCAGAAAAAAAACACTCCTAAATGAAAACCGCCTCGGAAACAGTGAATTTGAAGCTGGAACTAAGCGCAAGCAGGTCACTGCTCAAGCAACTGCCACTGGGAGATGGACTGAGGGAGAAGATGAGACACTAAAGACAACAGCAGGAAGTTCTTCAGCAAGTCTCAGACAAGCAACAGGGCTTGGGAAGGTGAGAATAATCACAGCAGCTTTTTTCATACTAAAATTACCACACTAGTTATTAACTGTTCCAACACAGCAGCCCCAGGAACACGGGCAGGTTGAGAAGTACTTTTATATCCGGAAGAAAACCCTAAAAACTTATTTTATACCCAAAAAGAATTAGCAAGTCAAGCATTTGTTCTGAGTCTTCCAGAATCAGCTGAGCTGGAAAAGCCCTTTG
>NW_010407266.1:0-3310 GCF_000710305.1 Buceros rhinoceros silvestris | reverse complement strand
GCCAGCTGGAAGCCTACATATGCCCGACACCCCTTGTCCATGGCCCCCCAGCTGCATCCCGGCTCTGCCCCGACTCCTGGGGAGTTCCGTGGCCACTTGCCAAAGACCTGCAGCCCCTGGCTGTGCCCCGCCATCCCTCTTCCCACCCCTGCCATGAAAAGGGATGGCTGGAAACCTGTGGGAGCTGCCAGCTTTTCTCTCGGATGCAGGTTTTCCACAGATGTGGTGTGAGCAATGTCTGTAAGGCCACCAGATCAGCATCAGTGCTCGGAGATTAAAGGATTTAATCATCTGCTGGCAAGAGGCGATTGGAAAAGGCAGAGCTCTGTATGCACAGTGCTTGGCACAGGCACTGGGGCATTCCCACACTCCCCCCGCCAACCCTCTCGGCCCTCCCATACACAGAATAAATCCCTAGGGAGAATAAATCCCTCATGGACACGGATCCAGGGGCTAACGCTCCGCCTGCCTTTGGAGGTAACAAGTATTCATGTGCTCTTGGGGAGCCCTTCACTCAAAGAATCACGAACTGGAGGTTCAGGCTCAAAGGGAGTCCCGGGGAACCGGGTGCTGCTGCTCACCCTGGGTCAAAGCATCATTCAGCAGCTTCTCAGCCCCTTGTTCCCGTCGCTGCTCTGCTCCCTGGTGAAAATGCGTGGAGAACAAGGCGGTGACTGGCTCTGCAAAGCACTGACGGCAACAATGCCGCGCCTCTTCCCCCACGCCGGCAGCGTGGGAGCATGACCCAGCACAAACCAGCAATGCAACGGCTGGAGAGAGAGTTACTCTCGGCAGCAGATGGAGGGGCTGAACCATCCCGGGGCAAGGGGCAGAGGCACAGGCGTTAAACCGGGGGAAGGTGTGGCAGAGGCCAGCACAGAGCCGGACCAGGCAGCGGTGAGGGCAGGAAGCTCCTCGGATGCGTCTGAGCCCCACTGAGCCGCCCGTGCTGGCGTGGTCTCCCTTGAAGCAGAGCCGAGGTGACGGTGCAGAAATCAGAGCCGTGCCGACATGCCAAGCCCTCTGCCAAGGGCGCTGGGCTCTGCCTGACCTCTGTGTTCTTCCTGCGCCTGGAAGCACTGACTGAGCCCTTCTGCTCTCGACGGGAACAGAAAATGGGTGAGGGTCCCCATGTCAGGGGCATGGAGCTGCCTTTCTTGTTCCTCTTGTTCTCTGGCTGCCCACTACAGCCCAGCCGGGGAGACAGGCAGGGTAAGAGGTTGGCCTGTGCAATCCAAGCTGGTGAAAAACCAGCTGCAGTAGCAGGAGCCGCTCCAAACACCAGCCTGTGGCCTCTTTGGCAGCAGCTCAGTTGGGCCGTGTGGGTCAGCTGGAGACAGGAGGTGCCTGGGAGGCCTGGTGAGACCCAACACCCCATACACAAGTACCTGCAAAAGAGGTGAACAGTGCGGGACCCCTCCTTGCATCGCTTTCCCTTCCCCTCCTCGGGAATTCATCTTCCTGACAAAGCTTATTTCCTCTATCAGGCTCTTCAGGGGTGTTTCAGAAAATTCACCCAGCTCCTGGCTATAGCTTGGTCTTTGTTTGAGTTGCCTGGTCTCATCCACAACCACAGGTTGCTGCTGTCGAAGGCTGTGCCTGCAGCTGGAGGGGCAGCCGGAGCTCAGAGCTCCTGGGCTGGCACCCAGGGCACTCACACACAGCCCACACCACGGTCACTGCTGCTAAGAGGAACTGCGTCCTACAGCTGCAGGTGGAACACCTTCAAGCCCCTCTCCCGTCCTCCTCAGACATCCTGAGCACCTGGAGCTGTTTGCCAGCTCTGTCAAGGCTCTTGCCCTCACACCTTTGGGTTCCAGCTGTTCCTGAAGTGGTGGGAGCTGGAGGTGACCGAGGGCTTGGAGCGTCTGCGCTGCAGCTCATCCCTCAAGGTGAGGAACCAGAACATCCTCAGCTGGCCCGACTTGTGCCTGTGGCCGAGCTGCGGATCTCCTGTCCCTGCCTTGACCTGCGGAGGGTCGGAGGAAACGTATTTGCTGAAGCAGTGGAGCTGCTGCTGCCTCGTAGATGACAAAGATCTGCCCCATTCCCACGCACACCAAGGCCTGGGCGCCGCTTTGCAAGAGGATCTGAGTGACCAGCAAGCCCAGCATGTCGCCGCTCTCCTCCAGCAAACCTCCCCAGACTTCAATACTGTTGCACAACCCACTGCTGGTTCACCTTTCCCCTCCCCATGGCGAGGTCCGGAGGACATGCATCTGCAGCGGGTGTTGCAACCACCCTGCTCGGCAGCGCCTCGCAAGTGGTCTCCGATGGCAGAGAGAGGCTGCTGAGCCCTGCTGGCTCTCCCCGTCCACCCAGTCTGGTAATTCCCCCACTCCACATGGGGTCAGGGTCCTCTTGGGGTCAGGACAGCAGATTCTCGGAGGATGTGGTGGGGAGAACAGTTCTGCCTCTCACTGGACATCCCCACATTTACCAGCTCCACAGCGATGGTCGTGAGCTGTCCTTGTCCTTGCTGGCGTGTCTCCTGCAGGATCACTTCCCTCAGGAACATCAGGGCTAGTCTCAGACATCAGCCAGAAAACCCTTGGTCTTGTTTGCAGTGGGACGGGTGAGACTCCGTATTGCTTCCTCCCCAGGATCTTCAAAGAGAAACTTCTTTGAAGTCCGTTAGCAGATTTGTGAGGACAAAAGGTTATTGTTAACAGCGGTGCTTGTGATGATAAAGCTTGGAGGGGCCCTGGAGGGCACCCACCCGTGGGTCCCCAGTATCTGTGACAGCTCCTTGGCCGTGGAGCAACCCCTGACTACAGGCGGTTTTCTCCTGATCTGCCCCTAAGCATTTCGTGCGGTGCCCTTAAACTGATCAAGCAAAGCGCTAAAAATAAACCATCTTTGTGAAGCCACAAGCTCCTGCTCTATCTGCTGTGTCAGCGAGAGGCTGGTGCCCCAGTCACTTCGGGGAGAACCGTCCCTGCAAGAGGGAGCCGGGCGGGCTGCGAAACTGAAACACAGAGGAGAGAGCCCCAGACGTGCTCAGCCACGCTCGGGAGGGGCAGGCGGGAGGGGGACTCGTGCTAAACCTCATCCTCGGTGCCTCATCCTCGGTGCCCACGTCAGCCCCTACGAAACTGAAACACATGGGAGAGAGCCGCAGACGTGCTCAGCCACGCTCGGGAGGGGCAGGCGGGAGGGGGACTCGTGCTAAACCTCATCCTCGGTGCCTCATCCTCGGTGCCCACGTCAGCCCCTTCCAGCCCGCGGGTCGGGTGTTTGCTCCCCGTTGCCGGCAGAGCCTGCCAGAGGCTGCCCGGGGCGCCCCTCGGCTCACGGGAGCTGCCTGGCT
>NW_010407265.1:13841-42438 GCF_000710305.1 Buceros rhinoceros silvestris | reverse complement strand
AAATCTTCGTCCGCGAAGCCGAGCCATGATGGTGATGATATATAGAGCTATACATCAGAGCTAAAAAGTTTTATTTTTATGTGCCTCCATATAGAGTTGTGGCTTTCAGCATTTTGTGAAGTATCTGTGTTTGTTATAGGGAGTTTCGTGGAGGAGTTTGTGTCTTGTGATGTGCAGGAACGGCAGGAAAGGATGTGACACTTTGCTGGGCTTATGGATCTGTTGCCAGGCTGCCTGCACCGGGGAAACTGGACTCTGAGCACAGAGAATCTCTTCCAGGACTGTTTTCTGAAGAGCCCTTCTCATTAACTCCAGTGCGCTGTGGCCATACACTCAGAAATCGCTTAATTTATAAAGCATTACCTGACGGGTTTCTGTTGTGTATCGGTATCACGTTGCATTAAGCCATCTCAGAGTTATGGCTCAACCTGAGAGTTCAGCTGTGCACAGAAACCTCCCAGTTTACCTGACCTGTCAGTTGACTCGGCCATCCTTTTTTTTCAGGCAGTGTTCTTTAGCACCTTTGTTTATTGATTTCCCTTTATTTTACATTAATTTTCGTTTACACAAACTTTGCCTACCCCTAACTCTTTTCTGGTGTAAAATAACCATGCTTTGAAATGCTGGGAAGTTCCAACTTCTCCATCCTCCCTCTACAGCCACCACTTGACTCCCTTCAGTCACCTCAGCTGTAACAGCACCGCTGTTCTAACATCTTTGCATTGAAGTCAAACTCATTACTCATGCTCGCAGGAACTCATAACAATTCCAAAGAATCATTGTTGTAGATAAAAGGGCAAATGAATTTATGACAGCCAATTAAAAGACAATTAATAATTAAATGGTGATGTGAATTCTAATATGAATAGTGGTTTTTCTAGAAAGAATGCTGGCATTTGTCAGCGGAGCCTGTGGCTGAGTATTAAATAATAGCACACCAACGGAGTGGTGTCACTCCACCAAAATTCACGAAATATTACAGTTGAGTATGGCCTGTTTTGCTCAGCTTCCAAATAAAGTGCAGAGATTTTTAAGACAATACATTAGATGTGAAAAATAAGTAGCATATTTAGGGAGTCTTTTTAGTTTTGTGGCAGGCCCTGTCTCTGGCAGAGATGCCTCTGTTGAACCTCTGTTGGATTTAGGATTGGCATAGACAGCAAAAAGGTCATAAATTAAACAAAGAAAGAAGCTAAAAAGAGCCTGAAATATAGTTACACTTTTCTTCCTCGAGCATTTATCTTCGGAAGGCAGATCTACACCCAAAACATGCTGCGTGTGGGGGTTTGGCCATCACAGGAGTACGGAGGAAGGAGACCCACGGTGGGTTATAAAGCAGAGGCTCCAGGAACCAAAGCTCGTGTTGCCCAGAACAGAAATGCAGGTAAACCTGTAGACATCACAGAGTCTCTGAACACGAAGGAGTACTGAAGGCATGAGTAAAGATTTGGGCAATGTCCTCTTCCTGAACTTTTCTTATGGTAGGGAAACCTCTGCCAGTGTCATATTTTTGGTTGCATACTTTTCCCCAAAGCTTCATGTTTCAGAAGTTCGGTCCTTATGTTATTACTCTCTGCTTTTCTGCCGCCATCTATTTTTGAACATCTTCGCCTTTAAAATTTCAAAATGACTATTTCTCTGCATGTAACCAGTATGAAAGCAAAGTCTCCTGCCTCAACCCATGTAGCTAGGAAGCCCATGTTTAAAATGTTTTCTCCCCCTCTACCTCCTTCCTGCACAAAAACAACCCAAACAAACAAAGGAGGCTTTCTTGGGAAGTTGGCAGCAGTTTTCAGAGCTCCCACTGACATTTCTTCTTTAAGCTCTTCAACTTGTTTGTTTAAATGTTCATGTCTTTAGGCTTTTCTTCCTGATTTTACTGCTGGAAACCATGAGAGCTGCTATTTGTTCCAGAAAGCAGATTTATTATTTCTCCTCTACCCCCAACTATGACTTTCCTTCAATTTAAAGTTTAAAAACCAATTTACTCTTCCAATATGCACTTTAACTCCTGTGGCTTAGAGCCCCAAGCTGTGAAACAGCACATCTTTGGTGGGTTGCTGCAACTGAAAATCCAGAGTGGAAGGCACTCTAAAAAAATACAGGTGATGCACGCCACAAAAAAACCTGCAATCCCATCAGTTCCAGAGTATGGCCTGATGATAGGAGCCAATAGGCTGTAATAAAATGTTGAAAAAATAGGATAAATAAGCATTTTGTATTAGGTGATAGCAAATCTTGTCAGAGTGGATCTGGCTGGGAAATTTACAGATAATAACAGCTATGTGGCAGATACCTGAGATCTTAGTGAGGGTTTCTCAAGCCCAGAGGCACATCACATGAAGGCGCAGGGGCCATAGTTGATAGAGAGCCTTGCTGGGGAGTGTGTGAGCAGTTTGCCCCGTTGCTGCCTCTGTTCAAAGAAGGACGTGCGCAAAGGGGAAAAGGGACACCTTCACACATAAGACATGAAATCATTTGTCCAAATGAAAACTTCCCCAAGGAGTGCACTTTGGTGAAAAATTACCCCACTCAAATGCCATTTTTCTTAGTATTCTCCAAGAAATGCAGGATAAGAACAGAACAACCGAGAAGACTCTGAGAAGGTGAATGCCCAGGATCGCCTCTCTCTATCCCGTATGAACAGATGAGGAATTTGAATCCAGTTGTCCCACACCTCAGAGCAGGGCTCTAGTGTATGTAGTGTCTTTTGTGTATGTAGTTGAAAACACATTTTCAAAACTCCAGCTCTGTTCTGCATCAGACTGGAAAACCTATTTTGAAACTTGAATTTTCCACTGAACACAATTCTGGACTTCTTGCTATTCTACTTCAGAGATGAGCATCTAAACCAGTGCAATGGTCTTTTGATTACCTACAGAGTCTTGGTTCATCTATATATGTAAAAAGGTAATTCTGGTCATTCAGTTGTAAATAGAAAGAAGATTGAAATGCATGTGGGAATTTATTTGTTTTCTCCACTGAATGAAGATTTTCGTGCTAACCATTCCTGCCTAAAACACAGTCACAGGTAGTGGCAGCCCAGAATTCACCATGCTGCTCTTTTGAGATATAGAACCATCACAACAAAAAATACAAAGAATAGTGATAAGAAAACCTTGGTAAAAGTGGATTCTGTGCTGATTGCATTTACAGATTTCTAAAAATCAAAGTGTTAAAAAGCTCGTGATGAAAGAAATTCTGTTGTTAATGAGAGCCGAATGGTGCACAACCACTTTGACAAGAATAAGCTTAAAGTCAATAATCCGAAAAGCTTAAGGATCCCTATGAGTATGTAGGACTCCAATAGCAATAGCAAAACGTTGGAAGTTATAGTGACTCCTTATACTCCTCATGATTTTTCTTTTCCCTGTGAAGAAAAATTTTACTATAAAAACTCACCTTAAAGCAACAAGCCCTTTTTCCCAGCTGTTGGCTCTGGGGCAGCCTTGGCATTGTTTTAATTTTTCAAGGTGTCAGCAATGCTGTGAGTATCTTCCACAGCGAGAAGGGATGAGTAAGAATATGGTAGAATATGGGGGTGGAAAAATTCGGCACCTTCGCAGGAGTGACTCAGGGAGCCATCCTGGTTTGCCAATATGTTATTGACACATTGCCCAACAGTAGATGAATATGTATTTCGACAAAATACAGACTGTTGGCCAGTGCATCTGTCAGTGTAGGTGTGCAGGTGTGCTTCTGGATTTTCCTTCCATCTTTTTGCATCCTCTGATTTTCCCATGGGATAATTTCTGTGTTCTGGAGTCACCTGTGCAGATCAGGATTTCTTCCCATCACGGGGTATTTTCTGCAGTCTTGTGTTGCCCATTCTGTTTGTCTTCAAAATTCTTCTATGTCATGTAACTGCGTGAAGTGCTACAGATTCCCTGGACAATAACTGATACTGCTTTGAGTCACCTAGAAATAAAAGGCATTGAAAGACCTAGGAATAAAATGCATTTTGATAAGAACATAGTGGCTGACCTCGCCATGGCTCTGGTTTGTTTTCCCAGAGTTCGGGAGTCTGGCAACAGGTAGAAGTCCCATTTCCCTCTCACAGTGTTAAGAGAGCTCGCCACCAGAAGACGACACTTGCAAAATTATGGCTCTTTGGAAGCTGGCAAAATTTCTAGTAACTTAAGAGCAGACCTTCATTTTCTGGAATCATTCTGACAGAGTACTCTGAAGTCAAGCTGAAAAGACAGGAGTGGAAACCATCTACAAGCAAAACAAGTAAGAAAAAAAGGCAAAAGGATATTGATTCTCCCTTGTCGTGTCTCTTTTGCAGCTGTTACCTTGAAAGGAGTACAGAGGAGAAGGAACCTCGCACAAATTGGAAGGCTGATGTCCTCCTTTCCAAGAGGGCTGTGAGAGCTGTGTACAAATCTACAGCTGAAGCTGAAACTCATCGACTCTGTCACTCGCTTATACAAATACGTATCCACGTTTGCATCATGCTCATTTTCTGGAAGAGACCCTGGAGGTTTCTAAGCACTACCACTATGTTTATTGAAACATGGAACAATAAGCTAGGACAAAACTCTGTTCACAGGGAAATGTCAAATTTGCTAGGTGAGGCAGATGGCACTGAAGACTGAAAAACTGCTTGCTCCTTACGTACCTGCAGGACAGCTTACTGTCCCCAGTACTGATTTCCAGCTTTGCTTTTTTGCCTGCTTTGTCCTCTTGGGACTCTTCCTCCTCCCATAACCTGCAAAGGTTAACTTTGGGTCTTTTCAAAAAGTTCGTAATATTTTCCAAAGGTCTTCCAGGCTGCCCATATCCTACAGTTTAGTCTCTCTCTGTCACAGCTCCATCCTATTCCTCCAGCCTGGACGTGTTGAGCAGACACAGGGAAAGGAAGAATGCCCTCTTCTCCACTGCTCACCCCCTTGGTGTTTAAACAGGCTGTAAATGCCCATGTGCTAACAGAGTAAATTGTACAAGGACAAATCAAACACCTTCACCATTTCACAGGTTTAATAACTGACCAGGAGGCAGTAGGAACTCAAGTAAAGATGTGAAAAAAATACGAGTGATTCAGTCCAACTCATGACTCCAGACTCACTGGGATCTTCCCTATAAATAACTGATGTTGTTTTCATTTCTTTTTCTGGAGTTTGACTGCACTCCCACAGGCCCGTATGTGTGTTTCCCACAGTGTCTCAGTGGAAAAAAGTCTGATTTTAATATGAAGAAAACTGACATATGCCAGCAGCCCCAGTTGCAATCCATTCAAGCTATCCAGTAAGGAGACAGCGGTGTCCCTTTCCTTGCGAGAAACAGGCTCCAGCCATTCCCGTCAAGGTGAGGAGTGGTCCCTGGGTAGGGACGGAATGGTGTGAAGAAGAGAAGGATCTGTGCCTCTCATTTCCACTTGTCTATGCAGTTTCACTAGAAAAAATGGTATTCAACTGCTATTTGTTTGTCTTGCCTGCACCCAGACCACTAGTGGCCAAGGGTCTGTTTTCCATCTCATGGCTGCTGCTATAAAATTTATAAATGAGCCTGTTATTTCAGCATTCTTTTCCTCCGTGTTTTGATCCTTGAATCTGAGGAAATTAGGACCATACAGTTGACAAGATCAGCAACTGCAGCTGCTTTTTCTTCCTTTGAAAGTTGTCTTAAGCCTCATAACATGCCATATGCGGTAAGCAAATACAGTTTCCACAGAGCCTGTCGGAAGCAACTGTCCAGTACCATTCTATAACTGGATCCCTAACGAAAATGTAAATAAAACTGCATTAAGTCTGGGGAGAAGGAAGAAGAGCTTAAGTTAAAAAGGATTTTAAAGCTGTTTCTTCTTTGAAGTGGTTTTATTGCAAATCATCTTGCAGTGTGAAGCTCAGCATTAAAACTCGTGTCTTCTCAGATCATCAGAGGGGAGTTCTCCCTCAGTTTACAGAATCGGAAAGCAACCTTATACACCACTGAAGTACTGTCATGTCACAGGATGTTTCATAATCCGTGGATGGTATCAGCTTATTCTCTCAGGTCAGGCCCAAAGAAATCGCATGTCTAGTTTGGATAACAACTGGATTTGGAGTTGAACTGTGTCCACTTAGCACATTGTAGTTCACATCATCGACTGTTACCTTGAATGGAGAACAGAGGAGAAGGAACCTGGAGCAGCTACATTATGTTCAGAGGACTAGTGTTACCCCAGCATGAAAACACTTTAAATACACATAGCATGGGCACTGGGTGCTCAGCACCAAATATTTCACCCTACAGACCTCTTCTTTCACCCTACAGACGTCTTCTTACAGTACATTACTTGGCAATGCAGCGATGGCCACAGACAATCACAGAAAGCCACAGCTGGAGAGGAACCCTGTTTTTTTCAGAAGCAAAACTACCTCTAGGGTGATGGTAGCAGTGCTGGCAGCTGGATGCTGAAACCCTGAGTGCCATTTCCTGTTCTGAACAAATACAATGCATCCTCACCCATTCTTCTTAAAAAGTGGACCATTAATTGAATTCTTAGTGGGAACATGGTTGACAAGTGTCCCCGAGTTGCACACCTCACTGCAATTTTACTTCATCTCACACACTGTGATTATGAAAACTGGCTGTGTGGCACAGAGTGAATCACGCTGTGATTTACTGTGAAGAGGCCAGCTTAAAAAATTTCCCGAGAAGTTTATTAGATGCAAACTGCATCATGATGGAACAGAAATGCAGCCTAGGTGTTCTTACATCCATTTCACCAACACCTTTATATTTCTGTCTGTGTTTCACCATTACAAACCGATTGGACGTCTTTTTTTCTTTAAAGTGGATGGGTCAGAAGAAGTTTTTCTGCAGACGGGGTCAATTTTGTTCCAGTGAAGATGGTAATGAGTAGTTCCAAAGCTCAGTTACACTCTGTGATGACTGGACAAGATGGACAGAGAGTATAATGGAAGGGCAGATGTGGAAAGTATCATTTAGTAACCTCTCAGCCCAGAGGTTTGCAAGCATTTTTTACCAAATGGTGGAGGCCACCATATAATGAACCAACCATCTCACTCTTCATTTGAGCCAGACCCTCTTAAAGCACAGGTCTGCGTGTATCTTTCCCAGCTAAATGAAATAAATCATAAATATTAATGTAATGCACAGTACAAAATCAGCTCGCGGTGCTCTGCTAGGCTGTGGCTGTTGTACCTGTTTTCACCAACCACCTTCCACTTGAAGACAAGACCCTTAGGCAGAATTTTTGATCAGTCCTGTAGTGCCTGTGTGGGCTATGAGACCTTGTAGGTAAATATTCATGTTTGATTTAGATGAGTAAGTAGAGGAATCCCTGTGTCATGTCTGGAGTAGCTGGGAAAGACAATTATCTTCCTGTGTCAGCTGATAGATACGGTATAAATAAATGATGCCAAACCCAGAGCAGCGGGTATTTTTGGTTTGTCAGTAAATCTGTTTTTCTGTATCATCAGGCGCAGATGCCTTTTGCCAATATACATGTGCTCTTAACACCATCATTTTTTTACTGTTACTAAGGGTACCGCAGAACTATTAAACAACAAAAACTAATCTGCAGTTATGGCTGAACTGCCGTCTTTAATCATGTCACTCCAAAGCAGTTTATGTAAATCAAAAATTAACTTGAAGCATCCGTCAGTCTCTACTTGTCGAGACTGAGGCAGCTAGTGGAAAGGCAGCATTTCCTGCCATGACACACCATGCTGGCAACGTGCCCGCAGAGCTGGCAGCCTGTAGATGAAGACACCTGGTAGGAGGAGAGAATTAGGGGGTATTTTTAGGACTGATGTATTTCTACTTTGAAAGTAGCAGTGGTAATACAGTGTGCAATGGGTAAATGCTCTTGTACACGTGTATTTCGACACGTCCTTGTGCTATACATGCCACCAACATGCAGAGAATAGTTAGGTATCTGCTAAGATGGTAATAAATAAATAAGTTAAAAACAAAAAAAGGTATTTTCTGAACTCTACCTGTTTCTGTTTCTTGAACTACCCATGTTACGATTTCTTTGGAAAAACACTGTTTGTATCCATAGATTGATATTTTCTATGGCTCATTAGTCAACATTTGATTGTAACGATTCTTTATTCAAAGACTTGCTGGTGCTTGAAGACATCCTTTTATATGCTTGAAATCACTTTTTAGATAACTGTAAATCATAGAATTATGTTTCTAATGAGGCCGTTACTAATTTCTAAGTTGTTTTCCAAAATTCTGCTGGTACAGTTGCCTGTGAGAAAGGGAATTTTTGAAAAAGAAAAACCACAGTGATTTAAAAGCACTTAAGATTAAAATATTCATGTAATCTTTCCCTGATATTTGCCAAACTCCTAATCAAGAGGAGCCAGCTCTCCATTTTTTTCATTCACAATGCCTAAGCCAAGGTATTTCAAGGTATATGATTAATTATTTTCGCTTTGTCGATACCTGTACTGAACCAGAGCTTTATGTTAGACAGGCAGCACTGAAAGTCAGGATGTTGTCAACTGAACCCCTCTAAAGATAATTGTATATCATCTGCATATAATTAGAAGCAGGTGCCCTCTCAGGCAACAAAGAGGTAGCACTAAAAATTCAGTAAAACACAAGTCTGAGATACACATAGCACTTACAGAAGATAATTAATCAGCCCAAAGACAAATTAAATGAGGTATTTGGTAGAACACGTTTGGAAAGTTCATTTGTAAATTTTCCTGAATGACTTAAATAAAAAATGTGAAAATGCCAAGAATGAAGGTGGTACACTAAGTGACATGGTACAAACAGTAAACTGGAGGTGATTGGAGAAATTAGCCCTGTTAACGTGTAGAATACAGGGCTGTGCTCCGCACCCGCCAAAGCGTTCACAGGACACCAGTCCCCCAGCACTGACAGGGCTTCGGAGCTGTGTTTAGAAAACTGAGGTTTGTGCATGTACAGGGAAGAGCCCATCCTACGGACTGGCTTTACGTGCTCTGCCAGTGGCTTCCCCCACAGTCCAGCCTTTCCATTTTACATTTCGTGATTTGCTTTCTTGACCGAGTCTATCCATATCAGGGGGACCTTTCCCACTGACCTTCAACGGGCATTGGATCATATCCTAATTTATTCATTCCCAAGAATGCGAGTCGAGAGCTGCGTAACTGCTGTAAAATCAGCGTTTGGAATCTATTTTGGACTCCGAATAGTTGTTCAATTCAGCCAAGCATCTGTCCTTTTTTGTTACTTAAAAACTGCACAATCAGGTATTTACCCAATGAGCAGCTGTTCTGCATCTACATCCTTATGTGCACAATATTTTACTATTGTTATTTGTCATTCATTATTCATTATCTTCCTATGAAACATCACTGATTTTTTTTTCTTTTCTTACAAAAACACCACTTCTCAAGGAATCCTATTTTTCACTGTGTCCAGCATTTTGCAGTCACTGGTGTTTCAAACAGAAGAAAAAGACACACCAGTATTTTTGGCTGTTTATTGTGTCTTCTTTATTTTTTTCTTTATTTTTTAATTTTATTTATCTATTCTTTATTTTTGTCTTCTTTATTTTTCCCTCTTTTTCTTTCCCCCATGACATTTAATAGATTATAGGGAAGAAAAATGAAAACCTGAATACATTCTATGTGGTCAATAAACAAAAGATGAGTGTTCAAAGTGATTATGATAATTTCTTCTTGAATCATCTCCACTTTGAAATTCTCAGACAGCTATTCAAAGGAAGAAAAGCAGCATCTCTCATTCAGCAGCAGCAAAACCCCCCCGAAATCTAAATAAATAGTGCATGAACACATCATGAGTTTGCTTAAATTAGTCATTGAACAATTACAAACAAGAAATAAGTATGCAAGAAAATCAGTGCGATTTGGAAACTATTTGTGAACAGAAAAAGAGCAGCCAAATACACCGGATAACCGATTAATTGTAATTAGAATGTGAGGCCCTGATCACGCATAGCAAATTTCCCACTGATCTGATTTCAGTGAAAATTGATGCTAATGAATTCTCTCCTCAAATCAATTGATTTCCGTTCTCCTAAGGGAAGCTCACTGCAGCAATAAAAACTGTCCCCATTTCCTAAAAAGCATCATAAAACTTACCTGCTATTTCAGTAAGAAACTGTCACATACAGAAGAAGTGAGTTAAAAAGATGGTTCTACAGGAGCTGTTGTTCCGAGTGACCCCTCGGTAAGTGGGGATCGAGGGCACCCTCAGTCAGGTCGCAGGCAACACCAAGCCGGGCGGGTGTGTTGATCTGCCTGAAGGTCGGGAGGCTCCACAGAGGGCCTGGACAGGCTGGATCCATGGGCCAAGGCCGAGCGGTCAGAGGTTCAACAACGCCAAGTGCTGGGCCCCGTCCTTGGGTCACAACAACCCCCTGCGAGCTTACAGGCTGGGTGAAAAGTGACTGAAAGCTGCCTGATGGAAAAGGACCTGGGGGTCCAGCAGCTGAACAGGAGCCAGCAGAGTGCCTGGGTGGCCAAGAAGGCCAATGGCATCCTGGCTTGTACCAGCACTGATGTGGCCAGCAGGAGCAGGGCAGCGATTGTCCCCCTGGACTGGGAGTACTGGTCAGGCGACTCCTCAAACCCTGTGTCCAGTTTTGGCCCCTCACTCCAAGAAGGATGTTGACGTGCTGGAGCGTGTCCAGAGAAGGGCAACGAAGCTGGTGAAGGGTCTGGAGAACAACTACTATAAGGAGCAACTAAGGGACCTAGGGGAGTTGAGCCTGGAGAAAGGGAGGCTGAGGGGAGACCTTCTCGCTCTCTAGAACTGCCTGACAGGAGGTCGGAGTGAGGTGGGGTTGGTCTTTTCTCCCAAGTAACAAGTGACAGGATGAGAGGAAATGGCCTCAAGTTGCACCAGGGGAGGTCGAACCAGAGGAACAATTTCTTCCCTGTTGGGATTGTCCAAGCCTGTCCCGGGCTGCCCAGGGAGGTGGTGGAGTCCTCACCCCTGGAGGGTTTCACAGCCGTGTGGGTGTGGTGCTGAGGGACATGGTTTAGGGACCCTGGCAGTGCAGGGGGAGCAGTTGGGCTCAATGATCTGAAAGGTCTCTGCCAACTAAAATGATTCTGTGATTCTGTGTATGTTTGACAAAAGTTCTTGTATCTCTGGTAGCACAACACAGATGGGCATAACAGCATCAAATGCCCCAAGTTACTGCATATTGATGGAGTTATTTTTTTTAAACAAAAGTTTTGCATCAACACACTCAAAGGTATTTTTTTCTCTCTCTTTCTCCGTAAGCATACCAAACCAGCTGCAGCATTTGACTTTTCTAGGAAATCTCTAATTTTTGTGCTCTTGTTCAGGCTGTCTATGTCACCTGAAAATAACGGATATACGACTTCAAGACCAGAGCCACTGGCAATTTGCACAACCACACAGGTCTGGCAGAGGAGAGCACTTGGCAGTTGTCTGTCCTCCCTCTGTCTGTCCTCCCTCTGCCAAAGAGCATCAAGGTGGGTTTGCAAACTGCCAGGGCAGATGAGCTGCGGTATAGTAATTGCAAAGTAGTAACGAAGAGAAACCAACCAGAATGCACCAACATTGCTCCAGAATTCAGACGCTTCTCTTCAGACAAGCCAATTCAGTAACGCTCCCATCTTTCTTACCTCACTGTTCAATCTGCGAAAAACCACGTGAGAGTTTTGGCATTAATTTTGGGATGCACATGGGCAAATGAGACTCACACTCACAAGTCTGAGAGGAGGAACACTGGAAATCACTGATGTTAAAGCTAGGGTTAAAAACTGCTTTTTCTTCCTACTGTGTGCAAATGTGAATTAAATAAGCAGAAACAAGCCGAAGGAAATGCTGCTCAACTAGAAGCAGGAAGTTCCTGATTCTTCCAGCTCTAAAACTGAAATGAATTTTTGAAACACCTTAGAGGTAGAATATTTCCACAATTCTAAATCAGGGAATTAACAATCTGAAGATATATTCATCATCCAAGTATTACGAGAGAAATCCAGAAGCATAAAAGTCACCTAGGCAATGATTTGTCTGTGAACTGAGCCTGACACCAGTTTAACCCTGAAGTAACGCTGCTGTTTTGCAGTGGTATAGAGGCAGAACCAACAACTGGGAGACCTGGTGACGTTCTCACAAGAAGCACAAAAGGGAAAAGTACATTGAAAAGAAGAATTTAGTAAAATAAGTTTGGAGAAGAAAAAGGTTGCATGGATAAAATCGAAATGCACTGAAGGAATATTCTGCAAAGTACAATATTGCAGAGCTCCGATGATCATCAGAGGGAATCAGACTTGTAGTAAATAAATGTTATTATGGTGCCACAATTACAGCATCTTCCTGTTTTCAGGCTGGTTGAGCCATCTGGCATGGGCATCCGGATAAAAGTTATGCAATTATTAAAACAAGATAAATTAAATTAATTTAAATTAATCACAGTGCACGAAAATAACTGGCCAGAAGCACCGAATCATGGTTGTTTTGAACACGATGACCTATTTTTCTGGTTTTGCTGGGCTTTCTCTAAAGATGCGATAACACGCTCTCTTTGAGAGCAGTGGCAAAAGTCCGGTTGAGCGAGCAGATCCTTGTGCAGGGTACTGTTTTGCGCGTACCCAAGCAGCGACATGCTTCATTAAACAACAGACACATACAGCACCTAATGAAAGATACAGACACTTTTTCATGGGTGTATGTTGGCTCGCTGTGTAGGACTTGAAGAAGTTATTACATTACGCCAAAATGTTTCCCATGCAATTTTGGGGGGATTCAAAAAACATTTTCATTGCCTCAAATGTTATGGAAAGTTTGAGTCCTTCAAACTATTCATATATAGGCATTTTTAACTTAGATGTTTCCAAGTGATTGCCTAAATGTTTTATTTGCCACAAATGTAGGTTTTCTGTTACAAATTCAGACAACCTTTTGGTGACAACATGTTTAAAAAAACAGTGTAAAAATGACTAACTGAAAATGGCTTGATTTAAAGTGCTGAAGAAAATTGGAAGGCGTTCAACTAACAACCTCCCAGAGCTGCTAGGAATAAAAGCTGTTGAGAAGGAGAATCCCAAGAAGGAGAATCCTGAAGAATTTATTTCTGTATTTACCAAATCTGCTTGGCAGCACGTGGAGGGAGAAGGCAGGATCTTACCTACTGCTTTAGAAACATCTTTGTGTCCTGCTGATTCAACAGGACGTGTTTTCCACACGCAATCCTCCCAAAGTACGCCTGAAACCCATCATGTCACGAGTGTCCCCAGCTTGAGCTAAAGCGTCCTAAAATGCTTTCCTGCATCCTAATAACTCGTTAAAAGGCACCCAGCAAAGATGTACACATCCTCCTACAGCACAGACAAAGCTCACTCTGAAACCTATTTGGCTTTCAGGTTTTTTATTGTCTTTTGCCATTTTTTTCCCAATTACATTGGCTTTAGGTAAACCCTTTCACAGAAGTTCTCCAAATCTATAACTGAACTGCGTCAAGAGCCAGTTCAGCTGGTTTGATGCATTGGATTGGAATGTGAGCAGCAGATAAAACAGGCTGTTTATTTGGATTCATGCTCCTGTTGTGCTGTCCCCCACTGGGCAGCACCATGTGTCACATCTCGAAGGGGCTTTTGTGGGATGTGGGGAAAGACTGTGCTGGATATGGACAAGTATTTTCAACAGAAATGTTCAGAGAGGAGGTAGAAGATGGTTTAGAACAAATCATTTTTCCAAAGTGAGGTCCAATACCTCACAGGCTAAAGCAAAGGCAGGAATATTTATCACTGGCTTTTCTTCTTTCTTAAATAGGAAATTGGAAAAACACACTCACTGTAAGGTTCTATTTAAAAACCTAGCCGAGAATTGCCATTCCTCACTTACCCAGCAAAACTGAACTGCAGAGGTGCTGACAGCTGTTGAGAAATCCAGGTATGGAACATGTCGCTTGGACCAGTACAAAATAAAATGCAAGGCAGAGGCGATTCTCTAACTGTAATTAGAGTTTAAGTAGCTGCAATTTTACCTATTTCTCCCCCTTCCAAATTACGATGGAACTCTTTTGAGCAGAGCTGATAATCTGCATACTTCCAGTCTAAGGAAATTAAAATGAATAAATTATTCACCCATAACGACCGGGGCATTTACAATGGGAGTCTTATCTCTAATAACGTTGTTATTACCATTATAACGGTTACAATAATTTTCTTCTCAAAATCTCGTAATTCTATTTCTCATAGGTGCATTTAATTCAGATTCACTTTCAAATAAATATCATGCTTATTATGGCTAGGCTTCAGTAGACTTGCCTGAAACCTTTTATTTTGTAAGTTCCCACTTTCCGAGGATGTTGTAGAGGTAACGTGGTTATCTGCCTGGGCGAGGGATTAGGACTCTGGCAATGTCCTAATGTCCTGTTCTTGTCCCTCTGTTTAAGATTTGTGAACTTTAGCGAAGCACCTTAAAGAAAAAAAAAGCCTCAATAGTGACACAGGGTAATGACCCATGTGTGTCTTCTTTAAGAGAGTGAGTTTTGCAAAAAGAATGGACTAAAGGCAGGACTGACTCATTTTTTACAAGCAAGACCTTCAACTGACAATCTCTAGAAGTGCTAATTATTTTTATTCTAGCATCTACGTGTAAATGATCTTGCTGAACAATCAAATACGGCAGCCTTTTATATTTTCCTGTGTGATTAGTTCCACTAGGATTACGGTTGTTTTAAAATATACATGAAGGACAGCAGTTATTAGAAAACCCTTGGAGAATCGGGTTAAAGTCAGCTATTTGGAAATGTCTGTGTAAAAACACCCACTAGACAGTCAGGTCCTTGGGCATGTATACAACGGAGCATCACCCCAGCTATCTGCATTTGCAAACCCATAAAAGCAGGCACAAATACCTGATTTATATGCGCAGCCCGGGGTTTGCAGCACGAAAAATGGCAAGGGCAAATATCTGTGAACAATCGCATTTGCCTCGCTTTGAAAATCTGCTCGTTAGGACCAGTCCCTACATCTGGAGAACCAGCACATCTCCCTCCTTCCTCCTGAGCGCTGCTTGTTGTAATGACCAGCTTAGCTTGGAAGCACAGTGAAAGCAGGTGAGCGTTCAGAAGGGGGCAAGGGAGAGGAGTTCCCCTCATACGATTCATCAGACAGATGAGGCATTCGGAGAGAACTGTTTGCATGCAGCTGAGTTTTCTGAAATGTTATGAAGTAATTGCATTATGAAAATAATCAGCTGCTCTGCATTCTGATCATTAGAAGCTGATGATATAATTGCGTTATAATGAAAAGCATTCTGGTGATTATTCCATAGAGAACGTCTCTGCAGATAGATAATATTCAAATTCACTTTAATTTGGCATCGTTTCAAAGAAGCGGAAAGCACAATGTAAACAGCTGGACTGTGAGGTAATGTTATTATAACTTCTGAAGTATGTCCTTTTTTTAAAACTATTATCTTGAACAAGTTCTTTGAGCTTATCTGCAGAATGCCAGCTGAACTTGTTTACGTTTTATGGTGGCTCATTAAATAACTTTGTTCTATTTTTCCAACGGGAACCAGCAGTTTTATTCTTCCTTTCTTTTCTGAACTAATTAGAAACCACCCCAAAGCCATAAAGAATCAATAATACTGTAATTCTCTCATATCCTGAATGATATTTTATCACATTCTCTTCTACTGACACTCTATGACAAATCTTATCACTGTGTGACTTACATTTATGGCATTTTGCAGGGTATAACAGAAGTCAGATCTTCTGCCATTGGTAACTTCACTTTGTTTCAGACTAAGCATGCAGTTTTCTCTCAAGTTAATCAGCAACCTCCAGACTAGGCATCTGGTATCTGCACCCCTCATCTGGGTGAATGAGGATTGCCTCCCAAAGACAATTTAATCCGTTGGGGTTTGATGGGACAGACAACCCCATGGAGGAACCTGCTTCCCTAATGAGTATCTGGCAAACTGTGCCTGTGGGTGAATTAATCTCTCCCAGCCAAATAAGCAAACTAAGTTATTCTGCTGTCTTCTTAAAAGCTCCATATTTTTCTGTTATAGCTACAGTGTTGGAATGCACCTTGAACAGTAAAACCCAGTTTTATGCTCTGCTGAGCATATTGCTTGCAGGGAGACGTCTGGGCTACAACACGGGCTAATCTTTGACTTGGAACAAGTTCTTCATTTTCTACTCACAGTTTCTTCATTATCCTTCCCCAGATAAATATGGAACTGCAGTCCTGTTTGATGGGTAATAGGGGTGAGAAAATAGAGGTGAACTTTGTTCTACTCACTAAGACCCATTAGTTTCCCTTTGCTACAAACAAGCATTTCCAATCTCAAAATTTCCCAGCTGATTTAAATCCCCTCCCTGCCTTTTTATCCATGATACACACAGCTGTTTTTCTTGAATTTGTGGTTCACTGCAAAGAGGGGGAAAAAAAACCCTAATTCAGTGTGGTGTGGAGCCAATCAAAGTCTAGTAGCAGCAATGGTAGCTGGGGGGAGAAAGAGAAATAGAAAGTGAGCGGGGGATATCGAGATCTTGACCTCAAATGTCCTTCTGTATTGCAAAGGTCACACTGATTACAGAGTTGTTGCATTATTATTTACTATAATGCAAATGTGGGCTGGGGTTATCTTGAGTCCCCCAAGGGCTTCTCTTCGCAGTTATGGTCTTGCACAGCTGAGCCTGCGCTGTTTGGAAGGTCAGCGTGCTCTCTGGGTCAGCACGTTTGTTCCACCTTTGCCTTAGCCCTGTTGTAAAACCAGAGAGATCCAAAGGCTGAAGCACTGCTCTTAACGCACAAGATCAGTGCCCCCAGCTTTCCTCATTCTCGGGTATTTGGAAAGAGAGTTCCCATCTTCACCAGCTGCACCTGTGATGTGCCAAAGCAAGTGAGAAGGCTGGAATAAAATACCCTGTTTCATTTGATAATGGTTTTACAGGGGAAGTAAAAGCCCACACCTCTCATTGACTCCAATTAGAGCAGCCCATAATTGGCAGTGCTGAAAATAAAGCTACTAACACAGATGTTTCTTCTTGTCTTAGAAATTTAAAAGAAGGGGGAAAAAAAGCAGTAGCAGAACTTGAAAGGGATCTGTAAGCTTCTGAAAGGTACTCAGCTGTCTAATTCCAAATTGCTTTAGTAAAACTGAAGAACTAAACACACTTAAAACTGTATGTATATATACTTATATATTTGTCTGTGATTACTTAGGATGGTAACTCTCTGACCTTTTGAGCCAGACCTTAATCTCCTGCTTTAACTATGAAGTGCTACTGCCAGAAGTAGAAAAGCCAAGAGGATGGAAAAATGGTTTTTGCAGTTCAGCCAACAAAGAGAAATTCTGCAGAGCCCAAGTGCACTAAATTTGGAGGTGATGAATCTTACTCTATTGGCCCATGAAGTTGATTGCTGGCTTGCTCTTTCTTTCATACCGTAGGGGTCTCAAAATGGCATTGTAATAATAAAGTGCTGTAATAAGGAGCAACAACTGTGACTCTCTAGTTATTATGCTTTTTTACAAGGAGCTGGATTTTTCAAGTAACTGCAATGTAAGTTTTTTTGAGATGTTGCTTTTTATTTTACTGCAGTAATCAAAGAGAAAAATCATTTCTTTGACATGTTATGTGGATCCAGCTGAGAAGTGCTGGAGGGAGGCTTTGGGAATTACTAGCTGCATATTCTACCAGCAGCAGAAAGGAAGGATTGGGATAATTCTTGCACCTTTGATGGCTTTGCGCTATCGCCATATATTGCTGAACCACTGACGCCATAGAACTTCCACCTGGAACTTGTAAAAATGCTGGGGACAAGCAGCATTTCTGCCTAAAATTTACTGCAGTAAGCATGTATTGGATTAACTCCTGTTTCTTTTTTTAAATGCTGCCGTGGAGAAAATCACTGGATGTACCTACAAGGACTTTTCTCACCACCATCACCCACCACATCCACAGACATAAATGGAAGCTCTGGCTATGTGGTTCTTCCGGAAAAAAATAGTATTTATTAACAGGTTTATAAATTATTTACTAAATAGTATAAAGCAAAGAAGTTTTCATCCCTTACTGGGGTTTCATGCCTTATTGGGTATTGACGTCTCCCCTTTGTCATTGTTACATTGAACAACAGAAATAAATAGATCTGCGAATCTCACAGTAAGAGGGATTATGGACACAAAGATGTGTGGGGAAAGGCTTGGGAGCCCTTGGTGCTGCTGTTACCATGATAAAACAGACAGGTTATACCTCTGTCACCAATTCCATCTACAAGCAGGGTCCTCAGAGAACCTGTAGTAGAACAACTCTTTATTTTAAGCATTGTAAGACCAGATCCTGCTAACGGTCCCACTAATCTATGGCTGTGCGTGATTATATTATTGTTACGTGTACTGCTGCGGCACTCAAGTCGATAACATTAAACCGCACACTCCAGCAGCACCTGCATATCAGCCAAGCTACCTTCTCCTTCCTCCCATGCCCACAGCGCTACGCAAACCACAGGTATGGTAACAAACACCATGGGAAATACAAACCCTCGTGACAGTCATTCCTGTGAGTGAGCGGTGTCGTCTCGTGGTTTTACCTGGGCAGGTGGAGGGGAATAACAACAGCAATCGTTCAATACAATGGAATAACCACCTGCAACAGCTCAGTTCATGTAGGCAGTCAATTCTAATTTGTAAATAACACAGAAGTGAAAGGGAATATTAATGGTTCACAGATCGAAACTGTGCAGAAGAAATTTTTAGCACACAGTGAACTTTTGCAGCCTATTTTTAAAAAGGTAATAATGAAGGTTTTGAAAGACCTTTAGTTAAGATAATTTAAGGGAAGCCTTTGCAATTCTTACTAATTATCTCTTTCTCACAAATGCATTATAGATGTATCTGCCATAACGTTATAACTTCCTGGGGTAATTATAACTAAGTTCTGTGTAGTAAGTTTCCATATCTATAAAGGCTAATCTTTCACATCCCGTATTACGCTCCCTGATAAGAGCAGTTTGCTACTACCTGGTGGCTTCTCACTCTATGGCCCAGCATTATTGAATAGTGTTTATAACAGCCCATTTCCTTCCTTCCCTCCGCCCAATTTAAAAGCATCTCTTTTTAATGCTTTTAACAAGCACATCACTTAGAGCTGACACATTTTGCTCTGGGCCGAATTCTGGTATTCGCTGATGGGAACACTCCCACTCACATCAGTGAAGTCACGGTTTGTCTGCAGCTGTTTATACCACATTTCATTTGGAAAAGTGGGTTCAGTGTGTGCTTGGTGGCTTTGCTACGTCCTTCTAAGAAGCTGATAACCTTTTTACAAATGCCCTTCCTGAAAGGAACCAATCAGCAGAATGAGAATTAAAACGAGTTGATGCAGAAAATGAATCAACCGGCAGGCGTTAATGGATTAAGCCCCTTCCAGTCAGTGCCCCTTCCAACACCCCTCCACTTTTTCAAGGACAGGGTGAGCATGAAAACTGTCCCCTGACCTGGAGATCTGCCTAGCAAGAGACTAGCTCAGCTGCTCAGGAAAGCTCGCCCAGTCTTTTGCACCCTCGCGGAACAAAGGTTCATTTACTCCCTGATTAATCAGGACACTTAGCAAGTGCTAAACTGACGCCTAATACTTCTTTGTCTGACACCTGCAACAAAGAGCTGAGAATTCTCCGTTCCTTTGGGCTTTTTCCATGCAGTTGTTCTCATAGACAAGTTTTATTACGCTTCTGCATTAAAATCAAAGGTGGCCACCTGATTACTGTATACAACAGAGTACCTGGCTCAGCCTTGTAAATATCTTCAAGCCTTTTGCAAACTCCAGGGTTGCTCATGTTGAAATCAACAAGAAACAAAATCAGTTCTAGCTCTCTTTTCTGAAAGAAGACACTAAAAAAGCAAATCACACGGTAAAATCGCTTCCCACTCTTAAATCCAGAGCTGTGCCATCAGCTAAATAATTCTGAATTCTGTCTGTTCCTGAAAGAGGTAATCTATCAGCTTGTTGTATTGTGTTTGCAGGTTAAATATTCACTAATGGTTTATTAGCACATCTATTGTAGATGATCAACTTTGATTAATGCCCAAGTGCTAATGAGTTTCTCATATTTAATAAGTATATTCAGTACTCCCTTATTGCTTTATCACCATAAATTACAAAAACTGTCTAATAATTGTAAATCAATACAAACCTTGCAGTAAATCATTCTGAAGCAGAGAACCACTGAAAAGTGAAATGTCAATCCCAACTTCCTTTTCGCTGCTTTATTATACTTTCTCTGCTGATTTTTATTTTTTTAGGAACGCTCAGCAACGCTAGGAGAGTATATTGGTTCAATCACCTCACTTGGACACAATTCTTCTTGTCTCAGTTCATTGAGATTAGGACCATGTTCTTATTTTTGCTATAGGCTGAAGAAGCAAGTGTGATATTTGAGGTCTTGTGGTTAACTTAATCATACTTTGCTTCTGGCTCTCCCTTGCTTTATCTTTTATACAGTTATTTTGATTTAAACTTGTGCAAGCACTAGAAACAACATACCCTTGTATGTACATCTTGAAGAGACTGAACCACAGATCCTTGGTTTCAGCACAGAGTGGGCATTAAGAGACTTCTTGTCTAGATTGAGGTTGGAAGATGGAGCTTTCTAGGGGCTGCTCCCTTGGGAGTCCCTCTGAAGAGCAGTTCCCAAAGTAGCTGTCTAAAGCAGGCAGGATTCATCTTCCTCCACAAGCGACAAAAAAGGGATGACTAACTTTGGTTCAACACCTACATTTTGGACAGCTAAAGTTAAGGAGGATGAATCATACTGTTATGTACTGGTATCCCTTCTATTTACAGAACAAGAATTTTGGTGTCGCTTCTGTCTTTATGTAGCCCTTACCCCCAAATGTCTATTTGTTACGGTCTTCCAAAGACATATACTACAGAAGACAAACAGCATCCTGGCTTGGATCAGCACTAGAGTGGCCAGGAGGACCAAGGCAAGGATTGTCCCCTCACCACTGGTGAGGCCACTCCTTGAATACCGTGTCCAGTTTTGGGCTCCTCCCTCCAAGAAGGACATTGAGGTGCTGGAGCACGTTCAGAGAAGGGCAATAAAGCTGGTCAGTGGTCTAGAGACCAAGTCCTGTGAGGAGCGGCTGAGGGAGCTGGGGGTGTTTAGCCTGGAGAAAAGCAGGCTCAGGGGAGACCTCATCACTCTCTACAACTCCCTGATAGGAGGCTGGAGCAAGGTGCGGGTCAGTCTCTTCTCCCAAGTAACAAGTGATAGGATGAAAGGAAACACCCTCAGGTTGTGCCAGGGGAGATTTAGGTTGAATATTAGGAAAAATTTCTTTCCTGAAAGCGTTGTGCAGCCTTGGCCCAGGCTGCCCAGGGAGGTGGTGGAGTCCCCACCCCTGGAGGGTTTCACAGCCATGTGGATGTGGGGCTGAGGGACATGGTTTAGGGACCCTGGCAGTGCAGGGGGAATGGCTGGACTCCATGACCTGAAAGGTCTCTTCCAGCTGGATGACTCTGTGATTCTGTGAATCATGCTATTGAATTGAAGTCACAGGTTTTAGTCTTGGTATGTGGAGTCCAAAAGCCACTGGATTTAACTGCAGGGTGTGTTATTTGGTGAACAGGCTTTCAATAACCTTTAGTATGGTTATTTGCCCTGGATTGGCCAATCTGTTTAATGCTTCCTGCTCTTTCAAAGTGGGCCATTACATCTGGGATGATGTTAGGTAGTCGAGATCCTAATGTGAGTGAAAGCACTTTTGCCAAAGTCTTTACTGTGTTGGAGTGAGTCAGCTCCTGCCAGCAGAACTGTTTGTTAAAATTACTGACAGTTCCTGTCTTATTTGTCAAAAATCACTTCTCTCCAAGTCTATTTGTTAGCACTGATGTACCTTCTCTGAAGATTTCTGCTACCAAATCTCTGCTCAGTGCTTAATGAGCATAACTCAATTTAAGGCACTCTCCACAGAACCCCTTACGGCTGAATATCTGCATTTGCTTTCCTGTCTGGAAACAGGCTATCTTAATGATTTGTACTAAACAAAACCACTACGAACCACTGATATTAGCAAACCCTGTTAAATTCTTGCCTGCTGCTCAATCAACTGATCTATCAATATACTTCTTCTTAGCAGCATCCTCCTATATTGCCACACAGATTGTTCCTGCTCGAGACTTAATATCACATCCACAACTTCAGCTGCAGGCAGTAAGAGACGACCCAACATATCGCAGAATAAGAGCATTTCGGTGCAGCTGCTCTGCAGGAAGTTTTCTGAATTTCTTAAAAATATCAGGGACAACAACTGGAAAAAAAAAAAAGAAGAAAAAGTGAGGCACGTGGGAAAATGAAGGGCGCAAGATTAATTCTTGAATCAGTGAGCTGTGGTGTACGAAATATATGCCACAGATTTGTGAAGCGCTAAATGATACCAACTCTTCTTTTCAGCAGGCACAAACAAGCCAGAAGGGTTAGAAGATGTCAAGAAATGAAAAGGAAGACAATGGAATTGTTTACTTTAATTTTGCCCAAAGGACAATCACAGGAGCTACAGGAGCGCATAAACCGTGGCCTAACGTTGAAGATCTATAGATTATAAACTCAGAATCACAGAATCATCTTGTTGGAAGAGACCTGTAAGATCATTGAGCCCAACTGGTCACCATGACCATTCATGGTCAGAAGACACCATTATGTTCCCCCAGTCTGACTCTTGGTACAGTTCACAACACACACTTTCACTGAGCACTGCTTGCGTCAAGGCTGTAACTTTTTGCAGCTTTAGGGCTCTTCTAGAAAAACATCCCAACATAAAGACTTAAAATGATGGGGAATCAATAAGGTGCTTTAGTAATTTGTTACACGGAACCCCCGTGGTTTAAAAATGTGTGGTTTATTTCCAAACTGATTTAGATGATCTTGTCCACTGGCTTTTGCCATGCTTCTGTCAGCTAGATTAAAGAGCTTTTCATTATCAGAAGTCTTCTCTCCATGTTGCTACTTATAGATTAGAAGGTGACTTAATCATAATCTTTTCTCAGATAAACTAAATAAATTGACCTGGTGTAGTCTTTGACTGTAAAGAAGGCTTTCCACACCTCTGTAAATCCAAACACTCCTCTAGACTCACTGCTTTGCAAGATGTGGATTCATACCTGAAATATCTGACATAATTTCTGCTTCTATTTGAACAACTTTTCCTGGTTTTCTTGAAATTTAAATCAGGTCACCTCATCAAGTGATTCCGAATGCTCTGTGAAATCAGCCCTTCACTGCAACTATTTCTTGTAACTCAGAGCTCTTGTTGATAACTAGTGCAGGGATGCTGCCTGCTCACTCACCCCAGATCTACAGTGCAGGACACTTCTGATCCAGATTTTCTTCAGGATTTTAGAGATTTCTGATGGAGCACATCCACGTTAAGTTTGCAAAGACTCCTCTCATTAAAACACAAAAGTTTTCTGCTCTGTATTTACTTTTGTTACAGTTTCACGTAGTGGTTCAGCTTTTCACTGCTGGATGGCTGTTTCATAGACAGCTCCTCATGACAAAGCTTGGAAAACACCATGACTCGATTTACTTATTTATTTTAATTAAACAGGTTTAGTCTTCCTAGTTTTAGTGAGCAAATATCTCCCCCTGAATTTTACCGAAGTAGCTCATGGAGTTTACACACCAATTGGTCAACGGCTGCAAATACCACAGGCCGCTTTCTCTCCTTGCACGTGTGAGAGAGGCCAACAGTATTTGTGACAGTGTGTGGGCCAGCTTCTCATCACTTCCAAAACACATCCGAGTACATCACACCGTAGAGTAGTCAGAGATATTTTGACTTGGTTACTTGGAGACCTACATGAGGAAAGGCTTTACTGTCTCTGAAGGAGACAACTTAGGGAAGAGTCTTTCTATACAGCCAAATATTTTATTATTTTTTTTTTAACCTTTCCTATTTCCATGTGTTTCAACAGTCTTACAGAAGGTGGTAGCAGCTACCCTAAAGACAGATTTGTGCCTCTTGCATGACTTGCTTTCACAGGAAATACTTTTTTTTTCAGTTGGAGACCACTTTGCTCTTTAATCTTATGCGGATTTTATATAGGAAGCAATTGAAGTAATTCTCCTCAAGTAAAAATATGTTAAGGAATAGGAACCTCTTATGTGTTGTTCGTGTGTTTACAGCCAAGAAGTCAAACTTAAATCAGAATCTCAGCACCATAATCTTTTAGCAAATGTTACCAGCTGTTCAGCTCTACACTTTCTTCCTTCTAAAAGCAAGTAAGAAAGTGAAAATCCATCACAGCAGTCAGCTGGTGCTTCCTAGTACCCTCACCTTGACAGATGATACCTCAGAGTGCTTCTCTTTCTGGAAATCTTAGTTTTAATGGGCTGGGATCCATCTTCCTGCAAATACTAAAATAAAAATATTCATCAAGACATTTATATATGACTTGAGCCTATATATATAGATTCATTTTTATATGTTCTTCTGAGAAATAGTACTTAATTTTTCTTCTACATCTATTTATTATGTCTGACTATTTTTCTTCACTGAAAGGGCCAATGAAAGTGGCATGGCAGCTCTAATATTTTGATATCCTTCCAAATGAAAAGAAGTGTGAGGAAATAAAAACAAAAAATGTATAATAGGTAGAAAATTTCTGAGAAATTTGCCAAAAAGTTAATTTAAGGGGGGGAAAAAAAATCCTCATCAAAGGGGAATAAAAAAACCAAAAATCCCAAAGAAAATATTTTCTATGTGTTTCAGTCAATGTAATATATCACAGAAAAAACTTCTTTCTTCATACATGTATAATTCTATATCATATATAATTCTAAACTGTATATATATATAAACATATCTAGTTTTCCATATGCTTTATTACCTGGACTGCATTATCTCACAGCTGTGCAGAGCCCTGCATGACAGAGTACGGACGCTGAACATCATGTTAGCTGCTACTGTAGTAAAGATCAATATATAAATGTACTGTAATAAAGACAAGTAAATTATCTGGGGGTGAACATGGTTTTTAACCACTATAACCTTTTCCACATAATAGCAAAACAATGCTTAACTCTGAACAGCTAAAATATGGGAGATAAAAAAAATCTCTAACCTCGCCTTTTTGCCAGAGCAGTGGTGACCTTGGTAGCACTGGGAAATAACAGACAGATTACACTGTACATTTCTAGTACCACAGAAACACTCCTGGAAATAGGATTTGTTTTTTTAAGTTTCCTCCCCTCTGGCAACTAAGAACTACTTTGAAAATCCAGTCGGAACCGTATGCCTTATACACCAACCTGGATAGCCTGGATAGCCACTGGGGTTTTGGACAGCACACCTGGAGTTCGTGAGGACAGCATATGGGGCACATTTACATCCACATTTTGTATTTCCATTTCTTATATGGGCCAGATATTAGAATACCTAGGATGGAAGCTCAATTGGCATGTCTATATCAAAGAACCGCTCCTTGACCTTAAAGGTAAAGCCCTTGTTACCCAGCTCCAGCCTGTTTCACCCAGGAACCCATTAGGACATTGACCTTTCCTAATGTCCAGCTCTCAACTCATCCTGCATCTCCACACTTTCCCTTGTACTGCTCTTCAAACACAGGAAAAGCTCCACACTAAAATCCAAACCTCTTTCTTCAAATCCTGATTTATAGCTCCTATCTCTCACGCAACCTACTCACATCTTCCTCTTTTGTTCTTTGTCTGCTTCCAACCTCCATCCTTGCATTAGCAATGACAAAAATACTAGAAATGTGTGAATACTTGATTTCATTTTTGTTATTGTCTGCTGACTGAAATGAAAAAAATCAATATTTTTCTTTGATAATTCATTTTACTTTCATTTCTAGTCAGTCTGGCAAATATGAAAAGAAAGATGAAATTGTTTTGAATTGAAAAAGTATTGGCTTGGCCCTAAACAAAGTAATTCAAATTGTTTCTTAACCTGCATTTTTTATTATAAAGGAATTGATTTTTTAAACATTATTTTTATTGAAAAATGATTTTTTTCTACCTTTTTCCTTTTTTTAAACAGTATGCACATATTTTGGTTGACATGATCCAACTTCATTTCATTTTCATCAAAGAAGATTCAATAGAAAAAATTTCCCATGCTCAGAAACATAAATGGAACAGAAAATGTTGTAATACTTCCTTGCTATGTTCATTTATGTGCAAATTCTTAATCTGTGAAGTTTGCTGGGCAATGATGTTTAGTGTTTGTGTGACACCTGCCACAAAAATGTTTGGACCTTAGTATAGGCTTTTTATTCATAGTTCAAACCAAATGCCAGTAGGGGATGGACATCGTCCACCTTTCCTGTCCTTTCCAGATTTAAACTTAGATCAGGCACCTCACAACAAAGATATTGTCATATTTATATCGCCGAGAAGTAGCACTTAAGGGCTGTTTAATGTCTAAGTGCAACATTATTAACAAGAATATAAATTTTGTGGAGAATGTTGGCAAGAAATGGTGTATCCCTCAAAGGATTTATCCATACCCATCAGTTGAAACCTTCGGCAAGACAACATCTGAAACTTTAGTTAAGGTGTCAGCTTAAAGGTCTGAAAAAGGCTGGAGAAGCTTTGGAGAGGAAAATTCGCCTTTTGGTATGTTTTAAATAGCTTTCGGTATTCTGAAGAATTCGGTATTCTGGAATGATAATTAACTTCTTCATACCGTCTTCACCAAACTGACTAAGACAGAGAAGACAGCGGCGCAGCATTAGATTTGCTCCTCTGCTCCCCAGCTGCAGCACATGGCATGTCCTGCAGACTCGGGACTGCCCAGCTCTACGGGAACATCCAGTCCGTGGCAGAAATGCTGGTGGGGAGCAGCGATCTCAAATTCCTGCAGTGTCCTTTCCTGGCAGCACCCAAAGGACTGAGAGTGCCAGTATATTCCTAGGGTGTCACACAGAATAACTGCACTGATCATTCCTAGCTGAGTTACAGAATGAAGCGACCCTGCACTTTTTCACTTATCTACTTGTCCCCCCTGCCCCCCCGATCCTGCAGCACCTTGCAGGTTTGGGACTATAATCAGCAACTCTGTGAGAAAACGTAGCTCCTGATCAAGCACTGTTGGTTCAAGCTCATAGCAAGAATTGCCTGTGAACCAGGAATCAATTTTGAGCCAAGTGTTGCAATTTTAAAATCACTAGTTAAAAGGTATACAGTAATGCAATTAGTCAGGAATTGAATTAGAAACATTTTGATGATGGCATGAGTGAACTACGTTTCTCAGTTGCGCATTTTGGAAAAGCTACAGCATGATTCAAATTCTTGAAGTAACTTTTGTCTCAAACTTTGTACACTGTAGAAGTGGAAACAATAATTGGTGATTCCTTCGAGGGGATGCTTTTCTGATGCTCCCCCAAAATGCCTTTGCTACAACATTGCTCTCATATCACAACCTTTCTTCAGCCCAAAGAGCAATTTCAAGCAACCTAGCTTCCTGTCAGACTGAGCAAAGCCTAATCAGATGCTTAGTCTTGAAGATGCTCTTTGGGGAAGCGGGTACAGTTAGCACACACTCTGCTGACGAGCTTTCCATATCTTAGCCATCTAGCAGAGCTTCATGGCAAAGGTACCAACTTCTCAGCATGTACTTACATATGACAGACATTGCAGTTTTGTGAACGACACCGAAAACTTACCAAATTAGGTGATACTTTGCATTACCGCCTGTTCTAGTGGGGGTTCTGTTGCTAGAGGTCATAATCTAATTGCTTTGGTGGAAAACTAGCAAAGAAAGATGCTTTTCAAAAAGGACTTAATTTAAGAAAGGTTAAAAAACATGAAGAGACCAACATGAAATGGATAAGGATAGAAAAGACTTCACTGAGGGTCAGGGTTATGGATGGTTCTGCACGAACATCAGGGAGCAAAAACCGATAGTTTGGATAGAAGTTGGGACTATGACAAGGTTCAAGTCAGCGATGTAAATCTGAAGCCCTTGATACGCAGGGATCTGAATCTGCAGTTTTATCTTCATTTAAATATTTTTTTCAAATACAACACATTTTCTTGGATATTTATTTGAAAACTGTTCATTCCAGGGGAAAACTAATGATATTGTTAATGACTCGCTGTTCAGAAACAGCCTAGTATACAAAAAACCTGCACATCATTTTGCTTCACAAAAGAAAAATTGGATATTTTCAAGGTTGTTTAACCTATTTCTTTTTTTTTGTTCGTTCGTTTTTCTTTGTTTCCTCTGTAAAAGCTGGAGGTTCAGGCCTCTGTATAATTTGCTGAATCAAATGCTCTTTCATATAATCAGAGATGGATGGAACATACAGATGTTTTATCATCATTTAATACTGGGTAAACCTCTCTCCAGAGTTTCTCCAGACCTCCCTATCTGTAATGTACTACTGTGTTTAAAACTATGACTGATTTTGCTGTACTAAATCCTTTCCAGAGTGACTTTCTTTAACTGTATGTCATTGATTATTTTCCCTCTGGCATTTCTGTTTCGAGTTTTTTGATGTTTGTTCTTCAGTTTTTGTTTTGTAGCATTTGGAGGGGATGAGGGGATGGTGAGTTATTTCAGGACGAACCCATCTTTCACTGGAAGGCACTGTCAGTTAAAAACCCTTCTATCTACTCCGGACTAATAAATACTAATTAATTGTGGCTCACATGAGTGT